>NC_064285.1:54885160-54892792 GCF_019186545.1 Solanum stenotomum | reverse complement strand
GTGATGTGTAATACTATGATGTGGTCGTGATATGGTTGTGATTGAGACAGGTGATGTGTAATACTATGATGTGGTCGTGATATGGTTGTGATTGAGACAGATGATGTGTAATACTATGATGTGATCGTGATATGATTGTGATTGATGACATGTGCATATTCATTATTCATCCCATGTGTGAACTATCTGTTGCATGAGTTCTGAGACACAGATATGAGGATGGATGGATATGAGACACAGTTGAGACTAGCTCCGGCTAGCGATTTGGATGCCGATGGGATCTGGTTCCGGCGGTGATACATGGTCCATGTGTGGCCCCCATGGGTTCTGATTTGAGTATTCAGCGCGGACTGATTACGTCAACAGATGTGTATCGTAGGACAGACATGCACCACGACTACATGACATCATTATTGCATTTTGCATCGCATTTGCCTTATCTTTGTCTGTGATGTTGGGATTGCATCGGTTTACCCTTCTCATGTGGAATTTGATCTACTTGCTCTTATTTGTTAATCTGAGGTTGATGAGGATATACTGTTGGTTTTGGCTGTTGAATATGATCTGTTTAGTATAGGTTGGTTGGTTTGGTGCCAGATTGAAGTTTCGGTGGTTCGGTTGGGATTGAAAGGAGTTGGTTGTAGCTGCTAGTTTTGCTTAGTTTAGAGTTACTTGCGAGTACCTGTGATTTTCGGTACTCACCCTTGCTCTTACACAATTTTGTAGGTTGACAGCTCTCTCAGATTCGGCTTAGTATTTTCTTTAGCAAATTGAGCTTCGGGGCATACTCGAGAGGTAGTGGTTCATTCCAGACGTGCCCTTGAGTTATCTTTACTTTCAGTTTTGTTCTATTTGAGAACTATACTCTGAGACTCGTATATTTTTATTTGAATTCTGTATTTAGAGGTTTGTACATGTGACAACCAAATTCTGGGTAGTGTTGAGTCTTAATTAAAGTCTTTCGCTTATTTATTATCTTTTATTCTCGTATTTCTACTTCTCTATCGTTGTGGTTGGGTTAGGCTGACGTGTCCGGTGGGAAATGGACACGTGCCATCACATCCAGATTTGGGGTGTGACAACGGGCTTGCCATCCTCTAGTAATTCCAGAAGAGTTGAAATTGCCATATAAAATTTTCAATGCTATAGGGGATTATCTTCCTTCATTAGACAGAAAAGCAAAGATAGATTATGTGAGTTCAACATAACTCATTGTTTTCGGTTCTAATTACCTATTAATATGTAGAAATAATACTAAATCCTCTACTTCTTTTGTTGTTCCCTTGCAACTATAATGAATTCTTCCCTTATTCCGTGTTGTTGAGTTTTTGTTTAACACTTCCTCTGAAATTCTAAACAGATATAGAAGTGTCATCGTGTTGTGGGCAAAATGGAGGAGCACCTTTGGAAATATTCGTCCATGTAAAGAACCTACACATTAGTATATAACAATTAACTACTACTCGTATCAAATAACACTAAATCTTTGATCTTTTTTTCCTTTCTATATAAATGACAGTTGTTTGATTGACTGCGTGCAGAAGAAAAGAAATACTTTTGACACATACTAGAACAGTGTACGCAAACCTTATCTCTAACTCAAAGGTAGATAGATTGTTTCATAGAGAGTCTAAGAAAAATTTGCATGTATAAATAAAGGATTTTGTTGTATCCCATAGGGATTTATTTGTATTTTCCAATATGTATACGGACAATATCTCTTTAAAGAAAGTAATTTTACACGCCTCAAAGCGATCTTCTTCGTCACTTATATTTCCTATTATTTTTCTAACAAGTATTAATTTTTGAAAAATAATATAGGGAATAAGTAATTAATGTTAAGGATAAAACACTACTAAAATTTGAACCCATCATTTTATGGAAGATTAAGCACTCATCAACCCATTGGCCTAAACTCGAAATTATAGAACTATAACAAATCATATTGGAATCAAATGAATTCTATTTAATAAATATTATTTAAATTAATTGCATTGTAATTATGTTTATTTACATAATCCCCTTGCTTGCACGGGCTTGCCATCCTCTAGTAATTCCAGAAGAGTTGGAATTGCCATATTAAATTTTCAATGTTATAGGGGATTATCTTCCTTCATTATATAGAAAAGCAAAGATATATTATGTGAGTTCAACAGAACTCATTGTTTTCGGTTCTAATTACTTATTCATATGCAGAAATAATACAAAATCCTCTACTTCTGTTGTTGCTCCCTTGCAACTGCAATGAATTATTCCCTTATTCCATGTTGTTGACTTTCTGTTTAACACTTCCTCTGAAATTCTAGACAGATATAGAAGTGTCATCGTGTTGTGGGCAAAATGGAGGAACACCTTTGGAAATACTCGTCCAAGTAAAGAACCTACTCATTAGTATATAACGATTAACTACTACTCGTATCAAACAACATTAAATCTTTGATATTTTTTTCCTTTCCATATAAATGAAGTTGTTTGATTGACTGTGTGCAAAAGAAAAGAAATACTTTTGACACATACTAGAACAGTGTATGCAAACCTTATCTCTAACTCAAAGGTAGATAGATTGTTTCTAATAGAACGTGAGAAAATAGTCCAATAATCATAGGGGTTATATTTCACTATAAATCATTGATCCTACTATACACCTGGGAATTTAGGTGTTAGGCCTAAGACCTAATTTTACATGGTTTCAAAGTATGGCCCATCTCACCCAATGTTGGACCCCTAAAAATAAAAAAATTATCCACGCACTAGATGCTAAGCGCTAGGCATGGGTTGGGGTGTTAAAGAATGACAAAAGTCCCACATTAGTGGTTAATGAGATGGGTGGATTTCTTATAAAGTTTGAACAATCATCCTCCCTTTGAGCTAGCTTTTGGGTGTGAGTTAGGCCCAACACCTAATTTCACAAGGACTCCTGCACTAAAGTAGTTGGGTTTGTTACTATGGATGTAATTGAAGAGAATGGTGAAATTGTTTTTGGACTACTTCATTAAAGAATACAAGGAATTCGGGTTATGGATTCTCTTTGAGCTTATTTGGCATTGCTGCTAAAAATTTCTTATTTTTAGAGGTGTTTTTTTAAAAATAGCTTTTCTGAAAAGTGCTTTTCAAAAAAAGCAATTTGTGTTTGACAAATTCATTTGAAAAGTGCTTTTGATAAGCAATTTGTGTTTAGCTATCTTTTTTAAAAAAGTGTTTTTGAGAGGCAAATTACAAAAAATGGCAAGTATCAATGTGCTTTTAAGATTATTTTCTAGAGAGAAACTATTTTATATATCTAATACATAACTTTAATTAAATTTTTATTTTAATTAAATTAAAATGTACATATTCAAATTATTAATCAATATTATACATAGATTAATAAATAAATAAAATATTAATATAATGTTAACATGATGAGTTAAATATAATTAAAAATATCAAGTAAAATAAATTTAAAAACTATTCCACAAATAAAATCAGTACATACAAAAACTTACCACAAAATAAATAAAGTTCTTCATACGTCACAAATTTTTTCAATGATTTAATCCCTAATTTTATCATGCAATATTTCCATAGTAGTAGAAGGTATCTCTGAAGGCCCCCCATCTTCTTCTTAGATTTCTGTAGTAATGTCTTCATTTGCAAAATAGTTGAAGTCTTTATCAGTGGTAGAATGTCATCGTATGAAATTATGTATAATCATAGTACTTGTAACAAGATGAACCTGAGTGTCAAATTTATAAAATATAAATAATAATATATAAACAAACATAAATAAAATAAAAAGTTTAACATATAAAAATAAAAAATAAAATTCTTGAATGAAATTTAACAAAACTTATGAAATATGTTAATTAATTAATAAGAGATATATTGGTAAATATGTAAATATGTAAGGGATATTTTAGTCTCCAAAAAAATAATTTTCTGCTTCTGCTTCTACTTCTTCTTCTGCTTTATTTAAGAAACAGAAATTTTTAGCTTCTTCCCAACAACAGAAAAATTGCTTCTATTTAAAAGCACTTTTGAGGGTTTGCCAAACACTTGATTTTGCAAAAAAGTTGTATTTTCTAATAAAAAACACTTTTGGCCTCCCAACAACAATGCCAAACAGACTCTTAGTCTTGTTTATTTGATTTATACAATGATATTTTGAACTGCAAGACATGTGTTTTCCCCTACAGAGCACCCAAAATCTGCTACAAGAAATGGGCTACAATCAAGGTTTATTATCCCTCTATCTCAATCAACTCGGTCATTACTTTCTTTAAATATTTGTAAGATCCCACTTTAGAAAGGGCTAAATTTATAAAGAACTAAGTTGGAAAGAGCTAATTTGAGATTTGTTCAAATTAAGCTAATGTTGTGAGTTTTGGGTCAACTTCAAACGACCATAACTTTCAGTACATGATGAGTTAAATGGCTCATAAGATATCAAATGAAAGGTATTTGAATCCTCTTTCCAACGCCACTGAATTTTCTATGTTTTGAGTTTGGATGAGGGAGATATGCCTGCTTGAAGTCATCCTGTCTAATTAATGAAATTTACCCGAATTAATGAGGGGTATTTTGGTCTTTTCCTTACCTTATCAGCTTTAAACGTTTTTAGTAATATTTTAGGGGTCAAGACTGATTTGGGTCAGTTTTCACAATTCAAAGTATGCTTAGGGTTTTGAGAAGAGTTGAAGAGGAAAAAAGAGGAAAGTTCAAGGCGTTTGTCAAGGTTCTTAAGATTTGTCGAGGAATTTCGCCAAGGGTTAATCTATAAGAGGTATGTAAGCTCTCATAGTGTTGGGTTCATTCACGCACACGCCAATCATGTGATTTTAGATCCGTAATTTTGTTCTTGAAGTTGAATGATTTGAGTTCTTGATGAGTTTCTTGAAGTTTCGGTCTTAAATCGTTAATGATGAGTTTGATGAGTTCTTGAGATGAATGTTAGGAGTTTCAGGGTAGTTTTTGAGTAGATTTACCTGTACTTGTGTTAGGAATTCTAATCTAAGTGAGTTGGGAAGTAACCATTCAATTCTAGATGAATTAGGGCCAAAAGTCGAAGAAGAAAATTCGTTGAAATGTTCTGGGGAGAGGTTGGGGCGGCGCCCCCCAGATGCTCCAAGGGGCTTGGGGTAGCGCCCCAGCAGTACACCAAATTTTGGTCTCTGATGTTTAGGGGTTGGCGCCTCGCGCAAGTAGTGCGCCAAGGTCGCCTGCCCCCACCATTTTTCCGTCGTTTGCTCTGTCTGAGTCCTCTGAAAGTGTACCTTCACTCCCTTCTGATTCTAACTACTCTAAACTACATTTAAACATCGAGAGATCCTTCATAACATGAATCATAATCCTTGAATTCATAATTCAAATTCGAGTAGGGTTAAGAGAAAAGTTTTGAGAGTTCTTTGGAGTCATTTTGAGAAGTCTTTTACAATCTTTTAAAACTTGTTTTAAGACTTGAGTACTTGAGTATGAGGATGAGGAGAGTTGAGTTTCATTTTTCAAAATGAATATATGGGGACTAAGTGTCACGCCCCAAACTAGGGAAGGCGTGACTGGCACTTGATACCTTATGCGATCGAGTTAGACACTGAAACATACCGACTCAACTATGGGCCTAGAAAGTTGGGCAGCATAACATCTAAAATACTACGACTGGACCATCAAGGTCATAACCTGAATATCAGCAAGTCATACTAACAAAGGTAGACAAGCCAAAGATAGTAAAGTACTAGCTAGCCGACGAAGCCGAAAATGAAGATATACATACGTACATACATATATATACATGCCAAGCCTATGGGGCTAGAGACTAGAAGCTGCAGAAAGAAACCTAAAATATTGTGTCTACAATAGCCTCTAAGAGTGTCATAAGCATTGATCGGGACAAGGTCATGATTATATACAAACTATAGAATAAAAAGTAACATCCTATGAAAGCTCCAGGAAGAGGTGGAGCTTACCACCTCACGACTGAACCGTGAATCCTAGCAGAGGGGTCAATCAGAATCCCTACCTGGACCTGCAGGCACGAAACAAGCATTCCCAGGCAACAGGACGTCAGTACGAATAAAAATGTACTGGTATGTAAGGAAGAAAGTAGAATCATAAATAGTTGTTGTAAAAAGGGTAATAAAGATACCACCTGAAAGAGAAACTTTGATAGCTGTCATGGCTGATATCCAACCTTATATAAATTAAATATGCATGGTATGCTCACTTAATCGTATGTCGTGAATACATATATATAGGATGAAAATGCATGTCATACCCAACCAAGTGCTATCAATGGTGGTGCCTCCCGGTAGCGAACCGACATCATATTCGCTAACTTGTGGCCATTTGTGTCTCATACGTGTAAATATAGGCAATAGGACCCATACCTTTCGATTATAGCTTGGGAGTAGAAGCATAGCATGTAATGTCATGGATTTGTAATGCATTTGTGTTGCCTAAAACATGTTGCCAATCTTGGCCAGTTGGTACTCTTGTGCTCATGATCTCGTAATCACTTTCGTATCACATTTATATATCTCGTATAACCATATGCTTGTAGATTAAACTAGAACACTTAAATCAAATTAAGAAACGTAACTTAAACCTGAGGATGTTCATAAAGATCTTAAGGTGCTTCACCTAGTATCAATATATGTTTCCTTAGTAGTTTGTAAAAGAAAGTATTTCAAAAAAACACGTCCTTTAGTAGTTTAAACATACGATTTACATTTAACAGTTTTGGAGATCAACGTATTATTTTAAAGTTTTTCAAAAATATAATTTAGTGAGAAAGGAGGACTGATTTCAAATTCATATTGTTCATCTCTAATTTTTTAAAGTTACTACACCAAAAGAAATATAAGAATTTGCACACATGGACCTATAGACAAGAGAATCAACAAAATGACATAAAGACGTCGAATACCCTATCTAACTGAATGAATTGAATAACAACATAATGGAGTCACAAAAATACGCCAGCTGCAATCTCAATGCCTTCCATAAAAGGTCTTTGTCACGACCTAAGCCTAGGGCCTAGACGTGACTGGCGAATGGGGAACCCAAAGGAACCCCAAACAAGCCTCATAGCGTATCATTACACATCCTTGGTCGCGAAAGCAATTAAAATGACCATAAGCGATAAGCATAATCAAGGGGGAAACGGGACTAAGGGAGCAAGAAAAAAAAAAGAATGATACATAAATACAATAGATGAGTCAAGCTCAAGCACAATACACAACTTGTCCAACACCACCTCTAAACATGGGTACTTAGCGGGGGCCAAGACAAACTACCGGGTTCACCCTCATAGTCAAAATATAACAAAAAAAAAAGAAAAGTCATATACATAGCAAAAGATCATAAGCAACGTCCCCGGAATGGAGGACTCACCAATAACCTCGATGGAAAATCGTATTAGCCACACAGAGGAGGATGGTCAAGCGGTGCTCCGGTCCCTACATGGTGACATCATGTAGGCATAGAGTATGCATTAGTACGTTTGAATGTACTAAGTATATGGGATGCAATGCAATGCTACCGTAGATGGACATCATAGGAAAAATGCATAATCATACCTGATAGATAGCATATTAATGAAATGATATGTATAATGATGCTTACATAAAAATCATATTTAGTGGGACGTAGTACATG
>NC_064285.1:54873350-54878987 GCF_019186545.1 Solanum stenotomum | reverse complement strand
ACACATGGTGGGCTATTGTTCATGTAAATAAAATCATGTATTTCAAGAGTACTAAGTCCAACCAATTCCAAAATCCATATAAATCAACCCACCAACAACATACATATATACAAATCAACCTTCATAATTTGATCATGGAAGCATGAAAACCATAAACATCACATAATAATTCCATTTCATGATAATATGCAAAATTGACCATAATAGGGTGTGTAGTAGTAATTACATACTTCAAGAGTTCATAAATAACCATAAGGACCCATAAACTTGAAGTAAAAATAGAGGATAAATGGTTGGACTTGTGGAAAGGAAGGTTTCCACAATCAAACCCACATATCTCAACTTTGGAGAATCCTTGATGAAGATTGGAATGGAGAATTGAAGCTTGAGATTGAGTCTTGAATCCGGAATTAGAGCTTGAGATGTTTGAATTGGTTGAAGATCTTGGTGGAATTTTGGAGAGGGCTTAGAGAGTGTTTTTGAGTGTTTTGAAGTTAGAAAAAAAATATGACTAAGTATGGGACATATTCCTTTTTTATAAAAAAAAAACGCCCCAACACTTAGCCTAAAAAATGAGACTTTAAAAAAAAAACAGTTTACTGGAAATTGCAAATCTGCACAGACAGGTTTTACGAAAATGGTCATAACTCCCTCATCCTAACTAGGAATGAGGTGAAACCAAGTGCATTGGAAAGCTAACTCAAAGGGATTTAATTTAATAGGTAGTGGTCCTTCCAGTTCCATGTGTGCTAAAAGATATGCCTCTTTAAAGTTGACCCTCCAAATCGCATTTTTTGTGATTTTCGAATTTTGATACGGTTGCTCTAAAATTCGGGTTAGACTCATTTCCCACTCAATTTGACCCCCTGAATGAGAATATGAAGTCGAATTTCCGAAAGCATGCACAGATTTTGAGATATATGGAAAATACAATTATAGGTGTTTTCGAAGCACATTTTCGGGCATTTTTGGGGTCGTTTCTGTCTCTTTAGCAATAGAGCAGTAAAACAATATTTGATGATTTAGGATTCCAAAATTTGTGCTCAAAGGAAGTACAATGCTTTGCCTTAACATACCTCAATTCTGGGTCTTGTTGTATCAATATGGATTGATCCCCTTCCTTACAGTATGTAATCTACAGAAAATCATGTCACACAACCATTACAGGCAGAATATTAACACATCAGGGTCAAAGTAGCAATTTAGAGCTTACTAACAGAGTGATTAGCTCGCCAGACCCTTTTTAGATGAATGTTTCATTACCTTTTATTCTCCTAATTACAACCCCAATTAATGACATAACATACATTTTTGCATCAGCTATTAACAAGTGGAGGCTACGCAATAGTCAACAACAACCAAATAGATTATGCCTGCACAACAATAAAAACTCGGCGTATCGCCACACCCTTCCTTTCCAATCCCAAAATAACCACAACAAAATCCCAACCATGAGTCTTCAAACCATTAAATCCAGAAAAAAATTAATGTAATAGAGTCCTATAATTGTTCAATATAACCATAATAACTTGAACTTACGGCTTTCGATCACTATCATGTGAGTTCGTCCAATAATTACGTTTGGAATCATATCTTTCTCTTCATTTGACAAAAGAGAATAAAATGGTAGAACCTTAACTTAAAATTGATGAGCTTATAGTATTTTAGCATGTCTCCTCAATAACAAACAGTCTCCTCAAACACAAGACGTTCAACCAAGAAGAAACAATTTCAAAATTGCAATGCAATAATAGAACCAACGTTACACTTATTTATATTACAATTAAGTACCCATCTATACTTCTTCTTCTCTTCCAGGCTCGTATCAACAACAACCACATAACTTACGATCAATGGGACACTTACTCTAACTTTTGTCAACTTTTATTTCCCAACTTACTTGACTTCAAAACATAACTTACGATCAATGGGAGACTATATCACCTTATAAAACATTCTTATTAGCATATAAGACACTCTTTGTCTTACCCCAAAGGTACCGGTTAACTTAAACCTTCCGAACGGGCGGGGTGTTAGAAGAGACATTCCTTAACTCGAACTTGTTTAAGGGAATCCTTGACCCATAACGTTAGTCTAATTTTTTTATTTTACCACCCCCTTTGCAACCTTATTATTCTTACATGATACACCAAGTCATATAAACCTCATACACTCATGCAATGATACACATATTATGTGAAAGAACCACGGGGTCTCATATTCTCCCCTCCTTAAGAAAATTCATCCGCGAATGAAATCAAACAATCTCTTGGTTGTATTCTTTGTTGCTAATGTGTTATTTGCAAGGCTATATTTGTTACGTCCACAAATCTTAAACCCATTTCTGAAAGTCCACTTACAAGGCTTCGTATATCTAACTCGCAACAAGCCATAAAACTGCATTTTTGAGGTATTTAAAATCCCATTAAGTTGGTATACATGAATAATTATCAATTATTGAAATGCAACTCAGCTTAGGTCGTCAATAGATGGGGGTACTTCTTCCTTATTTCCTCCTTGGCTTCTCAAGCTATTTCCTCAACGTTGTTATTCTGCCCTAACACTTTTATAGAAACCACTTCTTTAGTCCAAATCTTTCTTACCTGCCAATCCAAAATAGCCACAAACACCTTAGCATAAGAAATGTTTGTAGAGACACAAATATACTCAACGGGCATATCTGAAGCATTTTCGATGCACCTCTATAACATAGATACATGGAACACTGGATAAACCGCTTTAAATTTTGAAGAAAAATCAAGCTCGTAAGTCATCCTGCCAATCCTCCAAATAATGTTATATGGCCCTACATACCTTGGACCCAGCTTTCCTTTCTTGACGAATTGCATGATACCCTTCATAGGCCATTGTTCAAGAAAACCTAATCTTCTATATCAAACTCTAAGTCTCACTGCCAAACATCTACATAAGACTTCTGACGACTCTATGATATCTACAATCAATCTCTAATAAGCTTTACTTTCTCTATCACTTGTTGGACTAGATCGTGACCTAGCAACTCTATTTCCATGATCCTGAACCAATCAATTGGTGACCTGCACTTCCACCCATAAAGTGCTTCATAAGGAGCTCTATGAATACTTGCTTAGAAGTTGTTATTATAAGAAACCTTAAACAGTAACACGTGATCATAACAGGTCCCACTAAAATATAGCACACATAACAATAAGATGTCCTCGAGCATTTAGGTCGGCTTGGCCATCAATCTGAAGATGAAAATCCACACTAAGATTAACTTGAGTCCCCAAACACTTCAACAAGGATCTCCATGATTGTGCTATAAAATGTGTCCATCTATTTGAAATTATCAATACTGAGACACAATGGAGTTTAAATATCTCTCTAATGTACATTCCAACATAGTATTCCACTAGTATGTAGTCCTGACTAGATAGAAATGGGCTGATTTCTTCAAGATGTGAATAATAACCCAAATGGAATTGATCTTCCCTCGCAAATGAGGAAAACATATGACAAAACTTACATTTATCTCCTTCCACTTCCACAATGGAATAACTATCTCCTGAGTTAGCAAACTAAGTTTCTGATGCTCTACCTCTCCCTATTGACAACATATCTCCTTAATACCATGACAAATTTTCATGGATCCAATGTGAACAGAGTAGTGAGAATGGTTTGTATGTCCTATCTTTTCCAATACAAGCTCTGTGGCATTCAAAACATATAATTGAACTTTGAATCTGAAGATTGTATCTCCTGCTCTATCAAAGGTGAAAACAAAAATGTGTTGCTAAGCCTTGCCTCTGAGCTGATCTAAGCTAAAATCTTCATTTTGTCACGCCTTCACCTCCACAAATAGAGATGATATTACTCAGTCCTGAACTATGCCGCTAGTATCATTGGAGTTTGATAATCTAACCTCCAAACAAGCTAGCTGATGGAGTTCTTAGGGTATCTCCTCGTTCTCAGCCCTATGATAGACTACCCATAGAATTACGATTGAGGGCATCCGCTACTATATTGTCTTTCCTTGGACGATATAAAATATTCACACCAATGACTTTCAGCAATTCATGCCATCTACGTTGTTGTAGATTTACCTTCTTTCAGTCTAAAAATATACTGGGGGCTCTTAGGATCTGTATAAATATCAACGTGAAAGATATTCAAGTAATGCCTCAAAATCCTCAAGGAATGAATAACTGCAGTCAACTCTAAATCATAGGTCGAGTAGTTCTTTTCATTCTTCTTTAACTATCATGAAGCATAAGCAATTACCTTTCACTAATGTGTCAGAACATAAACCGGCCTAATGCTTGAAGCATAATAATACATTAGATTGCCCTCTTGACCGTCTTGGCATAGGTGAGATTTATGGGGTCTTATTCATGCATTGCAAGAGTAAGCTTTAAGGTTGTTTATGAAGTGTTCATTTTATGATGATTATGACTATGTTGATTATGTTTATGACTTATGTTTTTCCACTATGACTGACGATGTTCTAAACTTGTTAAATTGCATACATTCAACTAAAATGTTCCCTTTAGAATGTTTTCAATATTTTATGNAGTGTTCATTTTATGATGATTATGACTATGTTGATTATGTTTATGACTTATGTTTTTCCACTATGACTGACGATGTTCTAAACTTGTTAAATCGCATACATTCAACTAAAATGTTCCCTTTAGCATGTTTTCAATATTTTATGCATGGCTATCATACTTAGTGCATTTTTGTACTAATGCCTACTTTTCCTACATTTTCCCAAGTGTAGGGTCCGGTTCTCAAGGTGGTCCTCATTGTGGCAAAAGCTTGGATTTGCTCATTTCTCCTAGCTTGTTGGTGAGTCCTCATGATTCTAGGATGGATGTTTTCACATTGTAGTTTCTTTTCTTGTATTTCCTTTTCGGACTATGTTGTATGGGTTGTCTCCCTTTCTCTTTCTAACATTGTAATAGATGGCTATGTTGAGACTTAAAGTCTAGACTTCCGCCTTTGCTTTAAAATGTAAAAAAAAGACATGGAATTGAAATGTGTTTTACTCTTATATTTCTATTGCTTATGTTATGATATGCTAAGTGGCTTGTATGGAGTCCTTTGTGTAGCGACCCTAAAAATAGATAGGTGAAACTAGAGCCTAACGTATGAATTTTTAAAGTTTAAGCATAAATTGGAAGCAGTCAATTTTGGAAAAAAAACTTCTGAATCTGGAAATTGGCTAAGTTCAAAACCTGGAAATTTGGTTAAGTGTGGGAAATCAGTGAGTTTTTGGCCAACTTTGAGCAGTCATAACTCCTATCTCAGGATGATCCAAGAGTAGTTCCAGTTATGTTTGGAAAGCCCTTGGAACGATCTTTCCAACGCCACCGAGTTTGCTCAATTCCGAGTTCGTATGAGTGAGTTATGCCCTTTGAAAGTTGGGCAGTTGGCAAGGAGTCCGTCCGGAAATTTAAGGGCATTTTGGTCATTTCACAAATCTTTTCTTTTGAGGTTATATTATTGTGTTAGGCTGATTGTGGATCATTTTGTTCCATTTTAAAAGAGTAAAGTTAGGGTTCTTGAGTGAAGAAGAGAAGAAGAGAGGAAGAAGAAGAAGATGAAGTTGGAGCTAGGGTTGAAGATTTTGAGTTCTTTCTTCTTCAATTTTTCGTG
>NC_064285.1:54721648-54871073 GCF_019186545.1 Solanum stenotomum | reverse complement strand
CGTGTCCCTAGTATGTTTTCACGTTTATGTCTAAGATGGCTAAGAGACTTAGTATTCCGCTTGTGTACTTTTGAATGATGTTTTAAAAGTGACCTTTGAGTCTTATAGGATTTTATTTAAAGAGTTTTTAATTCTGCACTATTTTACATATCTAATGTGATGAATGCTAAGGGCTTGTATGAGACCTCCGAGAGGTCGAATACGCATGTTACGACTTGGGGGTGCTCTCGGGTCGTGACACTTCGGGGTTCTATATGCCACGCTACATCTAGGGGGTACCCCTGGGTCGTGACAGTAGTGTTGTTTTGTCATAGAAAATAAAAATAATGTTTAAATTCGTCATTAGGTAGAATGTGCTACATTCGTAGATGAATTCAAAATAAAAGCAATTATTTAGTGATAATAACAAAAACGTGATAAAAAAATTAGCTTTCATTGATTCAACCTTATAATCATTATTTTTTTGTTCAATAATTTATATATCCATACAACAACAACAACAATCATGTAAAATCCAAACAGTCAAAATCTGACCATATATAAGAGAAAAACTTTGAATCCATATGAAAGATTCAAAATCAAATTCATTATTTCTTGATCTTAGCTACCCCAATCAAGTCAAAAAAGATTTTGATTCTCAAACTGATTGAGCATATCTTCTGTTGAAGATAACTTGTAGACATCTTGACTTAAACTCCTTATATCTTCAAGCATTTCAAGTGTGGCGGTTGTAAATGCCATTTCGCCCAACCTCTTAGATCGTTCTTGATTTTGGCTATTCGCAAAAGGCACTATTTCCTCCAAGTGTTGATGATTCTTTTGAAATCCATAGTTATTGCCAAATTTCAGTGATACTTTTTCAGCAGCCACTGCATTTTCAAAATTACAATTTTTTACTTGCTCGTTCTTCGATGATAACACATCAATAGAACTATTTTTTTGTGAATCAACTGAAAGATGATTGGTCTTAAAAGAGGGATGAGATCTTTTGTAGAACAACACTTCACCTGTCTTTTATCCCTAATAGCTACTAAAGGTACCTTCATGATAGTTTACTGTATTAAACTAGATCTATTTTGTGTGCCTATATATACTACTGGAATTTGTGTTAACAGAATAAACCTAATAAATTTATTTTTATTTAAGTCCAAGCTCCAAGATTATTGTAATATAAGAATCTAGTCTTGATTTGACCCATGATAAATTTGGAGCATGTTAATTATTATTTTTCCATTTAATCTTCTTATTACCCAATATTATTGTATTTTATTGAAAATAAATTCATATAAATTTAAGTAGTTAAATTGGATACAAGAACAATATTTTTACATTGTTTATATATATATATACACACACTAGATTGACCATAACCCATGTTCAGCATGGGCCCAACATGCATGTTTTCACTATTGTTTTTTTACTTTAGACATTACAACTTAAATAATTCAATTACAATTTGTCAAATGTATTTGCACTAACATGAATTTGACATTTTCATTTATTTTGAGAAATAGAATCTCCCGTTTACTTGTGAGAATGAGTAACTTCAATATTACATCAAAGATACAGAAAATCAAACACTGATTCATACTGAGGTTTAAATAGATAATGATAACCAATAGGCTACGTACAACACGTGCATTATTGGATACTTTTATTTATTATAAGAAAAATGCATCAGACCAACCCATGAATTGTATATTAAATGGATATATGAACTTCATATTATTGAATGTGTTATTATATTCTCTTCGCTCTGACATAGACCTTATTACTTAACACGATCCCTCAACCAAAATATCCAGCACTAAATGTCCATATTTTCTTAGGTAAGTAAAGATCTTTCAAAAAATAGAAACAAGAAAAAGCGCTAGAACCCATGTAAGTAAGATCTGCTACAAGGAGAGTGATATCTTGTTGTCTTCTTCACGTTGTGAGCCCTATAAATTCAACAAATTCACTGCATAAATAAATCAATTTTTGTGAATTAGAAAGAACAAAGATATTTTTATTAATGAAAGAGGATAACATGAAAATATCAACTTATTTTAAGTTTAAGAGGTGAAAAATTGAATTAGAAATTAATTTTTACAATACCTAAATGTGATTAAGATGACAAAATTTTTCTTAAGTTTTAGCACCATCTTCTGTATGAGTATCCTGAAATTCAAAGTATAAGGAATAAAGGAAAAGCTTAAAATTCAATGTAAGAAATTAAGAAAGAGAACTCCAGAGATCTTCTGAAGCTTCCAAGCAGCGAGACCAAATCTTGCTTTTTGGAGTCTTAAGTGATGCTAATGGTGGGTTTCTCAAATTGAGGGTACCCGTGGTTTGCTGGAAAAGAAGGTGTCAATACACATGTTAACAGATAAGGAACAAAGAAATGAATGCTTAATAATTATATTTGTCAATGATTCTAAAAGCTCACGTCTGGCTTTCTTCCTCAAGTGGCTAAACAATTGCAATTTAAGAGAAGTTTAGAAGTTCAATTGTCTCTCTTAAACCATTGAAAAGACTCGTGGATCCTAAATATCACTTTATCAAGAACAAAACTCACGACACCATCCACTATAATAAGTAATGAAGTTAAGAATGTGTGATGTCAACCGAACTAACATTAAATTAATTTATTGAATTGCCAAAAAGAAAATAAAGAAAAGGAATCTACAGATACAAATACATTGGCTCACCCTTCACACCTAAAAAAGAATCATATTCTATGAAGTCACAATCTGAATATTCTTGATAGTTTGTTCCTGTTGCAGGTCTTGCTTACCTTGTTACTATGCCATGAAGGAATTGTCCCCCGTTTCTTCAGCTAATCAATCTCTATTTTGTGTAAAAGTTCTTCAGAAGTGTAGGTTTAGCCTCATACCATCTTTTTATTGCTTCTTCTATAAATGCCACTGACTGTCAACTTTTTTATGTATTTCAGCTTGAAAGAAATGGTTTCACATCCATCCCATGCTCTCTTCTATACATTTTTTAAGCATGTGACCTAGTCTCAAAGACCTGAATTGAAGTTTCTGGATCATATGCCAGAGATGTTGTCAAGCAGCTTAAGGTAAATGATCTTGTTTCTTTTGTTGTGTGAACTTTCAAGTTTTCTATTCTATTCCATCAATCATGAACTTTATGGAACAATTTTCCCATAGCCCTCTATCAAGTCTAACTTGGAAATCAACCTCTTTTCCAAGACGAAGACCAAGCTCAAATGTCACTGAATCTTATTTACCGACAAGTCATTTTTATTTCAGAAATTACATCAGCAACTTTAGTAAGTTTCAAAAATTTCTAGACTTGCTTAGTTTACTAAAGAAATAGAGTTAGATATACAATTTTTTGGCACTAAGACATTATAACTACCAGTGGGTTATGTGGCTTTTAGAATGACAAGCTAATCAAATTATAATAAGAAAATTATATTGGGATATAATATAAAAATCAGGGTCATTTCCGGCAAAGGTTATAAAGCCAATGGGAAATGGTTTCAACAAAAAATTGATTATGGTGACTTGATGTATTAATGCTTATGCATGACATTGCTTGACTATTAAGCTTGATGTAATTTTTGTGGTGACTGAACAACTTGACTTTGATGTTGACTTGTTTGATTCCTTTAATTGTTAAATTGTGGTTGTTGAACTGAGAATATCTTGGGCATGTGAGCCATATATTATAGAATATCTAGGTTGAGTTGATTTCTGTGTAGGTACAAATTCATTATCATATATGATTGTGTCCTTGACAAAGGCTACAACAATTTTGGAAGGATAGAGCTTATGGACTGATTGAAAAAGGCATGGAAAAGTTGAAAAGGGTCAGCAATAATAAAGGCAACATTTGGGGTTGAAATCTTGATTTGAGTTTGCAAATTTGCAACCCCTAAAGCACTGCAAACTGTCTCAATTGCTAGCATATGCAAACAAGTTGAACTTTGCACATTTGTCAAGATTTCATTCCCAATTACTACTATTATGATGAGAGTTATCTTTGTAGAAATATCTAATAGTACAACCTCTTAAACAAAATATATTTTGTTCTACTTACCTTCTCACAAAAAAGAAGCTAGAAAAGAATACAATGAAATACCAACTAAAGGTTATAATCGTGCATTAGTTTTCTCAATCTTTATTAAGTTTTATTCCGTACTTATGTATTTAGTGTCTTGTACACGTGCCAACAAGATTTTGGGGGTTTTAATAGAAGAATACGTTTTCCGCTTTATCTTGTTCTTGCTTTTGTGTTATTCCGTTTTTCTTTCGTTTTCACTGGATTGAGGCTGACTTGCCCTAGTGGGACACGACAAGTGTCATCACGTCTATTATTGGTTCATGACATGCCTATATGATAGTTTTGTGTGTTAATGTAGATCTATTTTGTGTGTCTATATATACTACTGAAATTTGTGTTAGCACAAGAAACCTAAAAAAATTATTTCCATGTAAGTCCAATCTCAAAGAATATTGAAAAATAAAAATATAGTCTTGTTTTCACTAATGATAAATTTGAAGCATGTTAATTATTATGTTTCTATTAATATTCGAACCCGCCTCGCCTCGTCTCGTATTTTTCATACTCCGTTGTCATCTCTACCACAAATAGCAATCACAACATTCAACTCATCTGCTCATGAATTGCTCAAATTTATTTATTAAATTTTAACTTTTTAATAATAATCATATTTTATAGTAATTATATTTTACTATAACAATCATGTTTAATTATCCTCTAATACATCATAACTCATAACTCAAATTCGTTGATTTATTTTTGCAAATATAAAGAGTATATTCTTAAATTTGCAAAAACTAGGTTAATTATCCTCTTTGCACCTTCGAATTTTAGAGGTTCATTCATATAAACGCCCTTATTTTTTATTTATCTCTCAATTGATGGTTGTTAATCCTGATGAGCCGTCTAGCTAATCATTACAATTGATGTTCGATTTCGAAGAGATAATTTGTGTTCCTTTACATCAAGTTATATTTTTATCTCATAATCTAATATAAGTTCTGTCTTACAATGCATAACAAGTTATGCCACTTGTTTCTATAACAATTGTGTTGTTAGAGGCATGCGTTCAATTCATAACCCACAAGATAAAAGTTCTCTTTACCTATGCCAAGTGAATTAGATACTACACATTTATGTCGAATAACTTAATTACTACAAAATATATGATGTAAAAAGCAAAATTGTTCTAACTTAAATATTGCAAAACTAGGTCATAGATAAAGGTACTTTTGATCCGTAAATTTTCACAGAGTTAGAGAAGAATAAAAAATTAAGGATTGAAACCCACTCCAAAATAGTAAGTTTGTGTGCAAGAACTAGGATCCCAAATTCTTGAAGATAATATGAATGTAGCGTTGTTTTGTCATAGAAAATAAAAATAATGTTCAAATTCATCGTTAGGTAGAGCGTGGTACATTCATAAAGAAATTCAAAAAAATTATTAGTTAGTGATAATAACAAAAATATGATATAAAATAAGATTTCATAGGTTCAACCTTTCAATCATTATTTTTTTCCCAATCATTTATATATCCATAAAACAACAACAACAACAACAATCATGTAAAATCCAAACAGTCAAAATCTTATTATATGTAAGAGAAAAACTTTGAATCCATATGAAAGACTTACAACCAAAATCATTATTTCTAGATCTTAGCTACCCCAATCAAATCAAAAGAGATTTTGTTGCTCAAACTGATTGTGCATATCTTCTGTTGAAGACAACTTGTCGACATCTTGACTTAAACTCCTTATATCTTCAAGGATTTCAGGTGTGGCGGTTGTAATTGCCATATCACCGAACCTCTTAGATCGTTCCTGATTTCGACTATTGGCAGAAGGCACTTTTTTCTCCAAGCGTTGATGATTCTTTTGAAATCCATAGTTGTCGCCGAATTTCAATGATACTTGTTCAACATCCACTGCATTTTCACAATTACTAGTTTTCACTTGCTCGTTCTTTGATGATAACATATCAATATAACTAGTTTTTTGTGAATCAATTGACAGACAATTAGTCTTAAAAGGAGGATAAGATATTTTGTAGAACAATACTTCACCTATGTTTCTATCCCTAACAGCTACTAAAGGTGCCTCCATGATAGTTTTGCGTAGTAAACTATATATGTTTTGTGTGCCTATATATACTACTGGAATTTGTGTTAACAAAAGAAATCTAATAAATATTTTTTTTATTTTAGGTCCAAGTTCCAAGATTATTGTAATATAAGAACCTAGTCTTGATTTAACTTATGGTAGATTTGGAGCATGTTCATCATTATTTGTCCATTTAATCTTCTTATTACCCAATATTACTGTATTTTTTAAAATAAAATGAATATAAAATTTAGGTATTGAAATTGGATACAACCACAATATTTTTACATTGTTTATATATATACTAGATTGGTCATAACCCGTGTTTCGCACGGGCCCAACATGCATGGTTTCACTGTTGCTTTTTTACTTTAAACATTACAACCTAAATAATTCAATTACAATTTGTCAAATGTATTTGCACTAACGTGAATGCGACATTTTCATTTATTGTGAGAAAGAGAAGCTCCCATGTACTTGTGAGAAAGAGAAACTTCAATCCTACATAAAAGATAATAAATAAAATCAAACACTGATTTATACTGAAATTTAAATAGATAATGAAAGCAATAGGCTACTTACAACACCTGCATAATTGGTTACTTTTATTTATTATAAGAAAAAAATTATAAGACCACCCCATGAATTGTACATTATATGGATGAATTTCATATTATTGAATGTGTTATTACATTCTTTACGCTCTGACATAGACCTTAATACTCAACACTATCCCTCAACCAAAATAGTTAGCACCATTTGTCCATCATTTCTTATGTAAGGAAAGATCTTTCAAAAATAGAATCGAGAAAAAAAGTGCTAGAACTGATGTAAGTAAGAAATATCTGATACAAAGAGAGTGATATCTTGTTGTCTTCTTCACGTTCTGGAGCCCTATAAGAACAACAAATTGACTGCATTAATAAATCACCATCTTCCTTAAGAGTATCCTAAAATTGAAATATAAGGAATAAAGGAAAAGCTGAAAAATTCAACAGAAGAAAATAAGAAAGAGAACTCCAAGCACCTTCTGAAGCTTCCAAGTAGCGAGACCGAATCTTGCTCTTTGGAGTCTTAAGTGATGCTAACGATGGGTTTCTCAAATTGAGGATACCATTGATTTTCTGGAAAAGTAGGTGCCAATACACATGTTAACAAGTAAAGAACAAAGAAATGAATGCTTAATAATTATTGTTGTGATCAAATCTAAAAGCTCACGCCTGACTTTCTTCCTCAAGTGGCTGAACAATTGCAATTTAAGAGAAGTTTAGAAGTTCAATTGTCTCTCTTAAACCATTGAAAAGACTTGTGGATCCTAAATATCACTTTATCAAAAACAAAATTTACGACACCATCCGCTATAATAAGTAATGAAGTTAAAAATGTGTGATGCCAACCAAACTAAAGATTTAATTAGCATATTGAATTTCCAAAAAAAAAAAGGAATCTACGGATACACTACAGATACAAATACATTGGATAACCCTTCATACTTAGAAAAGAATCATATTCAGTGAAATCACAATCTGAATATTCTTGATAGTCTATTCCAGTTGTTGGTCTTACTTACCTTGTTACTGTTCCATCAAGGTATTGTTCCCCTTTTCTTCAGCTAATGAATCTCTATTTTGTGTAAAAGCTCTACATAAGTCTAAGTTTATAGCCTCAAACCGTCTTCTTATAGTTTCTTTTGTAAATGCCACTGACTGTCAAGTTTTTTATGTATTTCAGCTTGGAAGAAATGGTGTCACATCCAGTCAATGCTCCTTTTTATACATGTTGTCAGTTTGTTCCCTGGTCTCAAAGACCTGAATTGAAGTTCCAGGATCATCTGCGAGAAATTTTACCGAGCAACATAAGGTAAATGATCTTGTTTCTTTTGTTATGTAAATTTTCCGACTCCTATTCTATTTCATCAATCATGAACTTTTTGGAACAATTTTCTCCTATCCTTCTGTCATGTCTAACTTAGAAATCAACCTCTTTGTCAAGACGAAGACCAATCTCAAATGTCATCTAAACTTGCTTAGTTTACTAAAGAAATAGAGTTAGATATACAAGTTTTTTGGCACTATGTCATTATACCTACCACTGGATTATCTGGCATTTAGAATGAAAAGGTAATCAAATTATAATAATAAAATCATATTGGGATATAATATAAAAATTGAGGTCATTTTCAGTACTGGTTATAAAGTCGATGGCAAATGGTTTTGACAAGAGATTGATTATGGTGACTTGATGTACTTAATGCTTATGCATGATATTGCTTGATAGTTGAGCTTGATGTTCTTATTGTGTGTGACTAAACAACTTGACTTTGAGGTTGACTTGTTTAATTCCTTTAATTGTCGAATTATGGTTATTGAACTGAGAATATATTGGGCATGTGAGCCATGTATTATAGAATCGCTAGGTTGGACTGATTTCTATGTAGGTTTTAGTTTGAGGAGGTTCGGTTAGAGAGTCGGGGGTATTCATTTCCTTGCTAATTGCTTTGTTTAGTAGGTTGTTTGTTGGGTGCCGTGTTGTTGGTACTCACCCCTTGATTCTATATGTGTGTAGGTTCCAAGCCCGGACTCGCCTGATATCTTTCACTTTCTTCGATCTCGAGGCTTGTGAAGGACTATAAGAGGTAGCTACTTTTCATTCATCGGGCCCTCTTTTTCCTTTTCGTATACTTTGTTCTATTTGTGAAACAAAGCTTGAGACTTGTATTTATTTCTTAATTTCGAACTTATGTAATTAGTGTCTTGTATGTGTGACAACCAGATTTTATGGGTTCTAATAGAAGAATAAGTTTTCCATTTTATCTTGTTCTTGTTTTTGTTGTTATTCCACTTTTCTTTTGTTTTCATTGGGTTGAGGCTAACTTTTCTTGGTGGGAAAATACAAGTGCCATCACGTCCATTTTTGGGTCGTGACAAATGGTATTAGAGCCCCAGGTTCATATGTCTCATGTGTGTACAAGACAACTCTAAATAGAGTATTGAGGATCGGTACAGAGAAGTCTATGATTATCTTCAAGAGGCTACAAAGATTGTTAGGAAACTTTTTTTTATTCGTCCTTTCTTATCGTGTGTGGTTACCTTCGCTAGTGTTGAGTTGCTGCGCCATTTTTTGGCAGATGTCGAGGACCAGAGGTTTCTCTTAAGCCACAGGTTGAGGTTGTTGAGGACTAGGTTCCTCTCAAGTTTGGAGCTCCGTTGTTTTCAGGAGACTTTGTTGAGAATTCTTGGTGTGATAAAGAACCTTTCTCTAGGTGATGCGCTAGGCACACACTAGGATGCTCAGACGAGAGAAGGGGAGCAAACTCCAGGTGTTCATGTCCAGGTAGGCCACCCACCAGTGGTTCCTGCACCGGTTATTGATGCAGAGATTGCTCTTGAGGTTATTTGACAACGGCTGATCGGCATTGTTATGAGAGGTTTCAAAATATTAAACCACCCCACTTTTAGGGTGGTAAGAGTGAGGATACTCACAAGTTTTAAACTGTGTGTCATTAGATGCTTGAGGTAGTAGGTATGGTGGATGCTCGTAGTGTTTGATTTGTGGCACTTCAGCTTTGTGGTCACGCCAGAGAGTGATGGAGAACTTTAGTGAGGTCTAGATCAGTTGGATCAGCTCTAGCAGAGTGGGATATGAATTCTAGTGTTATCCAGGACTGCTTCATTCCTTAGAGCGTGAAAGAGAAAAGACATCTGAAATTGGAGACCTTGACTCAAGGTAGTGTCTGTGGCCGAGAATGAGGCCCGTTTCTGTGAGCACTCAAGGCATGCTATGACTATTATTCCAGATCAGGCTCCGAGAGTTCGCCGGTTTGTGAGACGGTTCACTTTCTCGGTCAATCCTAATGTTTTTAGGGAACGCAGAGAGAGGGCCTCCTTCCAGTCCATTGTGAGCACCACTAATGAGGTGGGGTTGATGGTTTTAGAGAAGTTTAGGGAGCCCAAGAGGTCCCGTTATTCTGGACAGTTTTCTGGAGCCTCATCTAGAGATAAAGGTTTGCATAAAGGTGGCAGTTCTTTCCAACGTCATAGGCTGGTTCATACTTCTATGCCAGTGATTGAGAGTGGGAAGTCAACCTGAGGATCTTATGGTTCTGACTGAGGTAGCTATAGTAGTTCGTCTGGTTCGTAGCTGCAATTTTTTATGTCGAGATCTTGCTTCATTTGTGGGGATCCAAGTCATATGATGCGACAATTTCTTCTATAGACTCATTCAAGACCTCAGTGTTCGCTTACAGCTACTCCAGTTAGGGATTCAGCTCCTCCAATCAAGAGTCGAGGTAAAGTTTAGTCTGGTAGAGGTAGCAGGACTATTGTTAGAGGTACTCCAACTGTGTAGGGTGGAGGTAGAGGTTCTACTTAGTCTACAGGTGGCCAAGATGGCCAGTGTTATGCTTTTCCAAGAAGCTTGAGGCTGAGACTTTTGATGTTGTGATCACATGTATCGTTCCAGTTTTCCATCGATATAAGTCTATTTTGTTTGATCCAGGATCTACTTTTTCATATGTTTTTACCTATTTTGCTATTGGGTTTGATATGACGTTTGTTTGTATGTTGTGCTTATTCATGTTTCTACACCAGTGGGTGAATCCTTTGGGGTGGATTGAGTGTATTGATCATGTCTTATTTCTTTGGTCGGGTCTGATACTAAGGTAGACCTGATCATTTTGGGGATGGTATACTTTGCTATTATCTTGGGTATGAATTGGCTTTTTTCACATCATGCTATTCTTGATTGTTATGGTAAGAGTGTTATCTTAGTGATGTTGAGTATTCCCAGAGTTTAGTGGATGGGTGCTAGTTGTTCCTACCCTAGCTAAGTTATCTCTTTAATTAGATCTTAGAGATTGGTTGATAGTAGGTGTTGTCCTACTTGGATTTCACTTGGGATACTAGTGTCGAGCCATCTCCCATGGATTCCATGCCCATGGTTTGAGAGTTTATAGATGTGTTTCCTACTGATATCGAGGTGTTCCTCTAGATAGGGATATTGATTTTTCTATTTACTTTGAGTCACGCACGAAGCCACTTTCTATTCCTCTTTATCGTATGGCACCAGTTGAGTTGAAGGATCAGTTACAGGATTTGTTGAGTAAGGGGTTCATTTTCCCTAGCGATTCTCTATGGGATGCTCTTGTGTTGTTTGTAAGGAAGAAGGATGGTTCTATAAGGATGTGAATTGATTATCGACAGTTGAACAAAGTGATAGCGATGTACAAGTATCCTCTTCCTCGTATTGATGATTTTTCTTATCAACTTCAGGGTGCATCTCTATTTTCTAAGATTGATTTGAGATCTGGTTAGTATCAGTTAAAGATTAGGGCATCAGATATCCCTTAGACAATGTTCAGGACTCACTATGAGCACTATGAGTTTCTTATGATGTCTTTCAATTTGACTAGTGCCCCTACAACGTTCATGGAGTTGATGAACAAGGTGTTTCGACCTTATCTAGATTCTTTTGTGCTAGTGTTAATTGGCGACACCGTGGTGTACTCTAAGATTGAGGAGGATCACGATCAGCATTTGAGGATTGTGCTCCAGAGATTAAGGGAAAATAAGTTTTATGTCAAGTTATCGAAGTGCGAGTTTTGGCTTGATTTTGTGGCATTTTTAGGACACGTGGTTTCCAAGGAGGGTATTCGGGTACATCCAGCCAAGATTGAGGTAGTGAAAGGTTGGACCAAGCCTACCTCGATTATCAAAATCCAGAGTTTTTTGGGACTTGTGGCGATTACCGATGATTTGTTCATAAATTCTCTACCATTGCATCTCATTTGACTAGATTGACTCGGCAAAGTGTAAGTTTACAGTGGTTTGATGTGTGTGAGGAGAGATTTCAGAAGCTAAAGACTTTGTTAACATCAACTTCTGTTTTGACCTTACCCGAAGAGAGTTTGGATTTCACTGTTTATTGTGACGCTTCTGGAGACAGGATAGGTGGTGTCTTAATGCAGACGGGTAAGGTGATTGCCTATGCTTCTAGGCAGTTGAAGACCCAAGAGAGGACTTACCATACCCATAATTTAGAGTTTGTAACGGTAGTGTTTGTGCTTAAGGTATGGTGACATATCTGTATGGAGTTCATTGTGAGGTTTACACATATCATCGAAGTCTTTAGTACATTTTCAGCGAGGGATATCTAAATCTACAGTAGCGTAGATGGCTTGAGTTGCTGAATGACTATGACATTACAATCTTGTATCATCTAGGGAAGACCAATATGGTGGCCGATGCTATGAGTAGGGAAACCTATAGCATGGGAAGTTTTGTCGTTATTAGTGTTGAGGAGAGACCATTGGCTAGATATGTTCAGAGGTTAGCCAACAATCTCGTTCGGTTGTGGGTTTCTGAGTTGATGGGTAGTTTGATTGCTTTTATTGAGGCTCGTTCTTGCTTATTTAAGTAGATTCGTGAGTGTCAGTTTAATGATGAGAAACTATGTCTCATTCGAGTCAAGGTGATGAGAGGGGAAGACAAGGAGGCTGCCCTTGATTCTGATGATGTCTTGTGGATTGGAGGAAGGATTTGTGTGCCCAAGGTGGGCGAGTTGATTAGACTGATTTTTGAGGAGGCCTATTATTCCCGATATTCCATCCATTCGGGTACGGCAAATATGTATCATGACCTGAGCCAACACTATTGGTTGTGTACAATGAAGAGGGATATTGCAAATTTTGTTTCGAGGTGTTTTACTTGTCAACAGGTTAAGTGTGAGCACCAGTGACTTGGAGGTATACGCTAGAGGATGCCCATTTCTACTTGGAAGTGGGAGTAGATCACTATGGACTTTGTTGTGAGACTACGTGCCATTGTGGGTGGTTATGATTCTATTTGGGTGGTTGTAGATAGGTTGACTAAGTCCGCCCATTTCATCCCAATTTAGGTGAAGTATACAGTGAAGAAGTTAGTCGAGCTTTATAATTGTGCAACTACATTGGGTCCCAGTTTTTATTATTTTCTACCAAGGTTCCTTGTTCAATTCCCATTTCAAGAAGGTATTGCAGCATGGTTTAGGTACTCAGTTAGATATGAGTACAACTTTCATCCTCAGACAGATGGCCAATCTGAGCGGATGATTCAGGTGTTGGAGGACATTCTCCGAGCTTGTGTGATTGATTTTGGTGCTAGATGGGATCGACAATTGACCTTAGCAAAGTTTGCCTATATCAAGAATTATCATTTCAATATTTTGATGGCCCCTTTTGAGGTATTGTATGGCAGACGGTGCACATCTTCGATCGTATGGTTTGATTCGACTGAGAAGGATTCATTAGATACAAACTTTCTTAGAGAATCTATAGAGAAGGTTCGTATGATCCATAGTAGACTATTGATAGCCCTAAGTCGACAGAAGAGTTATACGGATCGAAGAGTTCGAGCTCTAGTATTCATGGACGGTGATCATGTTTGGCTCTGAGTGTCACCCATGAAGGGTCTCATGAGGTTCGGGAAAACAAGAAAGCTTAGCCCTAGATTCATTGGACCCTTTGAGATTTTGAGTCGTGTGGTAAAGGTGGCCTATAAGTTGGCCTTTGCCTAGCTTGTCAACTGTGGATCTAGCATTTCATATTTCCATGCTTCGGAAGTACATGTTGGATGAGTTCCATCTACTTTTCCATGATTCAGTTAAGTTGGGTCCAGACTTATCTTTTGAGGAGGAGCCTATATCCGTTTTGGATAGGCAAGTTCGGAAGATTAGGACCAAAGATATCACTTTAGTAAAGGTGCAGTGGAAGCATCGTTCAGTCGGTGAGGTAACTTGGGAGACAAAGTCAGATATGTGTGCCAAATATCCTCAGCTTTTCAAAGCTCCAGGTACTTTCTTTTGCCTTATGTGCGAGGACGAACATGTTTTTTAGTGGTGGATAATGTAATCACCCGGTCGATCATTTTTGAAAAGTTTTGCAAAATTACAATTTCTCCCCTCCTATTATTGGCCCCGAGTCCTTTGTGATTGAGTTTTGAAAAGTTGGTTTGATCCTTGATTTAAAATTGAGAATTTGGTAGGTTTTGAGTTTGAAAGGCTAAGTTTTTAAGAAAGTCGTTTTTGGAATCTTTCGGAGTTTCGAGTGTCGGGATGAAATTCTGACAATTCCATCAGTCTCAAAATGTGAAATATGATCTGTAAAAGTTCTTGGTTTCAGATTCCAAATATTTTTGAGGATTTGAGGTCCTAAGTTGTGAAATTGTGGAAATTTAGCCTTTGGGTTGACTTTGGTCAACATTCGGGGTTCGGATGCTCAGATCCAAATTCCAAGAGTTTTGTTGGATTCAGGGAATGATTTTAGGCCTAGGATAGATCTTGGTTGATTTTTGAGAGGTCTCGATCTTGTTTTAGCCTTCTTAGGCGTTGAGTTAGTTTCTTGTGGCCTTCACGAATTTCGGGCCAAGGAGACCTTAGATTCATGTTTTGATGGTTTCATTAAGTCTGAAATGTCGAGTATAATTGGTTTGCATATGTTGTTTGTGTTTTCGAGGTTTCAAACGAATCCTTAGGGTCCTTTTGATGATTTTGAGTCGCTAGTTTCTTGTTCTGGTGCATGCCCACTTTGGTCATCGCGATTGTGTAGCATTATCTTGAGGTACATTGCGATCGTGAGGGTCTTGCCGCTATAGCGATGATCAACTTTAATGAGTTGACAACCTTATTCATCGCGATCGCGTGACCCTGGGTCGCGATCGCGATGAGCATTTGAGACATGGGCAGAATGTTCTCTAAAATCGGAGTTTCAACCCCCATTTCACCATTCTTGAATTGTGGGAGCACTGGAGTGGCGATTTGGACCAGGTTTTTGAGGGAAATCTTTTGGGTAATGATTCTTAACTCCAAATCTTTGATTACCCATTATTATTATTATTGAATTTATGAGTTTGAATCAAGATTTTAGGTTGATGAACTGGGAGTTCTGCATGAACTTTAGTTTTGAAATAAAAGTGAGTTTATGAACGGATTTCAAGTCCTTTTTCGAAATGTTTTTCCCTAATGATTTCCTAAAGTCTTGAGTAATTTTTTTAAGTATTAAATTTTGGATTCAATCTTGAAATTTAGAATTGGGTTTTGTGTTGATTGACCCACCTTTCAAGAATATTGATGTGGGTATTGTTGCTTCCAGAAATTTTTGTGAATACTTGTTTGTGCATAGATTGTATGGCCTTGGAATTGATTAGGAAGGGGAAGACTCAACTATTAGAGTGATTGTTGATTGATTTAAGGCAAGTGGTTTCCTAAACCTTGTATTCTAGTTGAATCTATATGCTTTCTTTATTGTTTGTGTGTTGGGAGTAATGGGATGAGGTGAAGGGTTAAATCATCCACTTGTTATATCTAAATGAATAATAAGGGGTTGAAATGAAAAAGGTTATGTGTTGATCATGATGATGTGAATTGCCTTATTGTAACACTTGTTGAATGATTGATGAAATTTCTTGAAAGCATGAATGTGGACTTAAATTGCGCAATATGTGGTGTGATATTGTTTTTGTGCATGATCATTGGACATTGTGTTGAGACATATGATGATTATGAGGCAGAGGTCTTTGACGGTAACTGTTATTATGCTGAGGTCTTTACCGACAAGAGTGTAATTTGGCCAAAATCATTATCATCGAGTGTTAATATGCCGAGGTTATTTCCAACAATGATTATAAAGACGATGGAAAATGGTTTCGGTAAGAGATTGATTATGGTGACTTGATGTATTTAATTATTATGTGTGACATTGCTTAATAATTGAGCTTGATGTACTAGTTGTGTGCGACGAACTACTTGACTTTGAGGTTGGCTTGTTTGATTCCATTGATTGATGAATTGGTTATTGAAATGAGAATATATTAGGCCTGTGAGCCAGATATTGTAGAATTGCTAGGTTGGGCTGATTTTTGTAGGTTGTAGTTTGAGGAGGATCAGTTGAAGAGTCGGGGTATTCGTTTTCTAACTAGTTCCTTTGTTTAGTAAGATGTTTGTTGGGTGTTGTCTTGTTCGTACTCACTCCTTGATTCTACACTTGTGTAGGTTTTGAGCCCGGACCCCGTGATCTCTTTCTCTTTCTAAGATCTCGAGGCTTTTCAAGGACTTGAAGAGGTAGCTGCTTGTCATTTAGCAGCCCCTCTTTTTCCTTTTCTATACTTTCTATTTGAGAAACAAAGACTTTGACTTCTATTTATTTCTTAATTTTGTACTTGTATTTAGTGACTTGTATGCGTGAAAACCGGATTTTGGGTTTTAATGGAAGAATAACTTTTCCGCTTTATCTTGTTCTTGTTTTTGTTGTTATTTCGTTTTTCTTTCGTTTTCGTTGGGTTGAGGCTGACTTCTCCTTGTGGGAAAAGACAAGTGTCATCACGTCCATATTTGGGTCGTGACATGCCTCCATGATAGTTTTGTGTATTAAACTAGATCTATTTTGTGTGTATATACTACTGGAATTTGTTTTGACACAGGTAACCTAATAAACTTGTTTTCATTTAAGTCCAAGCTCCAAGATTATTGAAAAGTAAAAATCTAGTCTTGATTTCACTTATGGTACAATTTGAAGCATGTTAATTATTATTTGTCTGTTAATATTTGAACCCGCCTCGACTCGTCCCATATTTTTCTTACTCCATTGTCATCTCTACCATAAATAGCAATCACAACATTCAACTCATCTGCTCATGAATTGCTCAAAATTTTTAATTAAATTTAAACATTTTCATAATAAGCATATTCAATAAAAATTATATTTTATTATAGCAATCATGTTTAATTATCCTCTAATACATCAAAACTCATAACTTAAACTTCTTTGAAACTATCAGATACACCATAACTCAAATTCATTGGTTTTGTTTTGCCAATATAAAAAGTATATTCTTAAGTTTGCATAATCTAGGTAACTATCCTCTTTGCACCTTTGAATTTTAGAGGGTCATTCATATAAATGCCCTTATTTTGGGTTGATATTTTATTTATCTCTCTATTGATGGTTGTTAATCCCAATGAGTCATGTAGCGAATGGTTGCAATTGATGTTCGATTTTGAAGAGATAATTTGTGTTCCTTTACATCAAGTTCTGTTTTTATATCATAATATAATATAATTAATGTCTTAAAATGAATAACAAGTTATGCTACTTGTTCCTATAACACTTGTGTTGTTAGAGGCTCGCATTCAATTCATAACTCACAAGGTAAAAGTTCTCTAAACTTATGGCAAGTGAATTAGATACTACACATTTATGTCGAATAACTTAATTCCTACAAAATATATGATGGAAAAAGAAAAATTTCTCTAACTTAAATCTTGCAAAATTAGGTAACAAATAGAGGTACTTTGATCCATAAATTTTCACTAAATAAGAGAAGAATAAAAAATTAAAGATTAAAACTCACTCCAAAATAGTAAGATTATGTGCAGAACTAGGATCACAAATTCTTGAGGAAAAAGAATCTCTCTCTCTCTCTTTATATATATATATATATATATGAATGTAGCGTTGTTTTGTCATAAAAAATAAAAATAATGTCGTTAGGTAGAGCGTGGTACATTCAAAACGAATTTTTTTAAAAAAACAATTAGTTAGTGATAATAATAAAATTGTGATATAAAATTAGATTTCATAGGTTCAACCTTTTAATCATTATTTTTTTGCTCAATCATTTATATATCCATACAACAACAACAAATCAAAAAAGATTTTGACCAAATTTAAAACCAAATTCATTATTTCTAGATCTTAGCTACCCCAATCAAATCAAAAAAGATTTTGTTGCTCAAACTGCTTGAGCATATCTTCTGTTGAAGACAACTTGTAGACATCTTGACTTAAACTACTTGTATCTTCAAGAATTTCAGGCGTGGTGGTTGTAATTGCAAGTTCGCCCAACCTCTTAGATCGTTCTTGATTTCGACTATTGGCAGAAGGCACTTTTTCCTCCAAGCGTTGATGATTCTTTTGAAATCCATAGTTATCGCCAAATTTCAGTGATACTTGTTCAGAAGCCACTGCATTTTCACAATTACTAGTTTTTACTTGCTCATTCTTCGATGATAACACTTCAATAGAACTATTTTTTTGTGAATCAATTGAAATATGATTGGTGTTAAAAGGGGGATGAGATCTTTTGTAGAACAACAATTCACCTGTCTTTTTATCCCTAACAGCTACTAAAGGTGCCTCCATGATAGTTTCGTGTATTAAACTAGATCTGTTTTGTGTGCCTATATATACTAATGGAATTTATTTCAATAGAAGAAACCTAATAAATATTTTTTTTATTTTAAGTCCAAGCTCCAAGATTATTGTAATATAAGAATCTAGTCTTGATTTGATTTACGGTAAATTTGGAGCATGTTAATTATTATTTTCCATTTAATCTTATTATTACCCAATATTATTGTATTTTTGAAAATAAATTAATACAAAAATTAAGTACTTAAATTGGATACAAGCACAATATCTTTACATTGTTTATATATATACTAGATTGGCCATTACCCATTTTCAGCACAGGCCCAACATGCATGGTTTCACTATTGCTTTTTTACTTTAAGCATTACAACCTAAATAATTCAATTACAATTTGTCAATTGTATTTACACTAACATGAATGCGACATTTTCAGTTATTGTGAGAAAGAGAAGCTCTCATGTACTTGTGAGAATGAGAAACTTCAATCTTACATCAAAGATAGAGAAAGTAAAACACCCATGCATACTGAAGTTTAAATAGATAATGATAACCAATATGCTACGTACAACACGTGCATAATTGGGTACTTTTATTTATTATAAGAAAAAATTCATAAGGCCACCCCATAAATTGTAAATTATATGGATATATGAACTTCATATTATTGAATGTGTTATTACATTCTCTCCGCTCAGACAAAGACCTAAGTACTTAACACTATCCCTCAACTAAGATATTCAATACATAAATGTCCATCTTTTCTTTAGTAAGGAAAGCTCTTTCAAAATTAGAATCAAGAGAAAGCGCTAGAACCGATGTAAGTAAGATCTGCTACAAGGAGAGTGACATCTTGTTGTCTTCTTCACATTGTAGAGCCCTATGAGGTCAACATATTCACTGCATAAATAAATAAGTATTTGTGAATTAGAAAGAACAAAGATCTTTTGATTAATGAAAGAGGATAACATGCAAATATCAACTTATTTTAAGTTTAAGAGGTGCAAAATTGAATTAGAAAATATTTTTTACAATACCTAAATGTGATTAAGATGAAAAAAGTTTTCTTAAGTTTGAGAACCATCTTCCTTATGAGTATCCTTGTCACGACCCAGACCATCGTGAGCGGCACCCACACTAACCCTCCGGTGGAAAAATCATTAATACTAATTAGCTAACCAACTCTAATCAAAATACTAAGGCATTTAAGTTACAGAAGCAAGTTAGATGCTAAGAAAGGAAATAGGGAGTTCGCATAAACTCCAAACAAAAGTCTAACAACTAAACAACTGCGGAAGTAACACCTAGAACCTGAAAGTCAACGTACCAAAACTTTAACAAGATCCATAAGCATAAACAAGAAGGGCTACAACCCCAAACTAATGAACTAATAAATAGCTAGAAAGTCTAAGTCCGAATGAAATGGACTGAGAAATAAGAGAACTCATGGCAGCCTGGAAGAATTGGCTCACGCTTGAATTCGAACAATCACTGATCTTCTAAGCGAGGTCTTTCAATAGCCACCTGAAGATGCTCTGTACTCAACAAAGAAAGAGCAAGTGTATCAGTACACAACCACAGTGTACTGATAGGATCACGCGGCTATCTCACAAGTTAACACAGTGTACTGGTAGGATCACGCGGCTATCCCACTAAGTGCAACATAAGTAAGTCATTATAACATAATAATAACATGCACTCCGAACATATACAATATCGACATCCTTTACGAACAACGAACAATTTCACATTTCTCAAGATACACAATTATGTCAAGTCATTGGTTCTCTCATGGAACCCAAACTGTTAGTATACCGGAATGTGGTACCTAATCCAATGTACGTGGCAACCGATCCCATATTTATGTCGGAACGTGGCAATCGATCCAAGTTAGTGATCCATTCAACAAGCCACAATCACAATCACAAAGTACATTCTCATAATCATATATTCAACTCATGATTCATGGCATACATACAATCATCTATCCTCATTTACAACTAGTGTGATCAATAATGTAACATTCGCATACATGTATCATAATGAAGGAAGAACAAACATATATCACACAATCATGAAATCATAACCATCACCTACCTCGAAACAAGCTTGAAACCCCTTAGAAACCTGGTACTTCCCTTTCCAGATTCGTTTCGCTTGTTCTTGGTCTACAAACAATCACAATATTGCGAGGATCAATAAACGACACATAATTACCCGGATTATATCAATAATATCAATCCTATGTCAAACTCTTGATCCCCATACCCATATTAGCGCTTTTTCCACCATAAATTCCATATCAAAACCCTCCCCCATCAATATTTACCCATTAGATTACATTCAACGGATCGAAAAATGGATTCGGGAAGTTAAAACCTTACCTTTAGCCTCAAGAATGGTGGAAAATTGTCAAGAAGACTCATGGGTTCGTTCTTTAGCTCTGAAGTTCAAAATAATTGCAAAATAAAACATTTTTGGGGTTTATTTCTGACTTTAAGTCGCATCTGTCCCACCACAGCGGCATTCTCCCTGCTACAGCGGCCCCGCCCTAGCGGGAAAATCTCATCTTAGCGGCCTGCACGGAACCAGTGAGCAAAATTAATAATTCCAATACCCCAATTCCACAACACACCTTCAACCAATGACACTCAGAAACTACCTGTTCACGCTAAGAACAGTTTCGGAAGTTCTACTCACCCGTATTCAATTCTATAACGGGTTCCTTAACGTCTTAGCTATCTACTCATATGATCAAAATCATAATTAGATCACTCAATTGTTACCAGATTTCCCTAGACCATACTGACTCCAATTTCGTCGAAATCTGGACTGGGTTGGAAAATCCTAAGTTACTACGTTTTCCGACCCAAAAATTTTCCCCGTTGACTTTTCTATAACGATAGGAATCGGTCGATACAATAGATGCCAATTTATCAATCACTCGTCCCTGAGTGACAAACTTAGGAAACTAGGCTAAGGAAGGAATGGAGTAGTACCTGAATCGACGAACAACTGGGGATACCTGTCTCACATGTCCTTCTCGATTTCCCAAGTAGCTTCCTCGACTGGACGATGCTTCCATTGGACTTTCACGGACTTAATCTCCTTGGTTCTCAACTTACGCACATCACGATCAAGAATTGCAATCGGTTCCTTCTCATATTGTAGGTCTTTGTCTAACACAATGGAGTCCCATTTAATAATGTAATCTCCTTCACCATGATATATCTTCAGCATAGATACATGAAATACCGGATGAACTCCCGATAGGTTAGGTGATAAAGCCAATCTATAGGCCACGGGCCCTACACATTCAAGAACCTCAAAGGGACCAATGTATCGCGGACTTAGCTTGCCTTTCTTGCCAAATATCATCACCCCTTTCATGGGTGATACCTTAAGAAGAACATTCTCACCAGTCTGAAATGACATGTCTCTTACCTTATGATCCACATACTTCTTCTGTCTACTCTAAGCCGCTAGAAGCTTAGTTTGGATGCTTCTCACCTTATCTTGAGCATCCTTCACTAAATCAACCCTCTAAGGTTTCACATCTCCAGCCTCAAACCATCCTATGGGTGATCTACATCCCTCCCACAAAGTGCCTCAAATGGTGCCATATCAATGTTGGAGTGATAACTATTATTATAGGAGAACTCACATAAAGGTATGAACTTATCCCAATTCCCTCCAAAATCAATCACACATGCCCTCAACATGTCTTCTAGCACTTGAATAGTCCTATATGATTGTTCGTCCGTTTGCGGATGGAATGTTGTACTAAAAGTTAGTTGTGTGCCCAATTCATCATGCAACTTCCTCCAAAACTTAGATGTGAATTGGGTACCACTGTTTATGATGATAGAAAGGGGCACCCCATGCAACCTCACTATCTCTTTCACATACACCTTAGCCAATTGTTCAGCATTATAATCTATTCTTACCAGAATAAAATGGGCTGACTTAGTCAATCGGTCAACCACTAACCAAATAGAATCAAATTTCCCAAAGTCTTGGGAAGACCAACCACAAAATCCATGGCTATCATTTCCCACTTCCATTCCGGAATTGGCATTCTTTGAAGCAACCTTCCAAGCCTTTGATGTTCATACTTTATTTCTTGGCAATTTTGACACTTAGTCACAAACTCCTCTATGTCTTTCTTCATGCTCGGCCACCAATAAATTTGCTTCAAATCTCGATACTTCTTGGTCACACCCGAATGAATGGAATATTGCGAACCGTGGCATTCTGTCTACAGTTTCTGAATCAAGTCATCTATTCTAGGAACACAAATCCTTACTTTAAAACTGAGCACACCTTCCGTATCAAGAGTGGTCTCTTGTGCCATACCAATCGCAGTCTTCTTCTTATGTTCATTTAAATTTTCATCCTCAAATTGTTTGGCCTTGATCTCATCAATGAATGTGACCCTAACGTCAATGCTAGCTAACATCCCTCATTTTTCTGAGATGCCTAATTGCATGAACTTAGACTCCAAGGTCTGAATTTCTTTAGCTAGAGGTCGCTTGGTTATACTCAAGCAATCTAGGCTACACATACTCACCGCCTTCCGACTCAAAGCATCTGCCACATCATTAGCCTTACCCGGATGGTATTGAATGGTCACATCATAATCCTTGAGTAGCTCCATCCACCTTCGTTGTCTCAAATTCAAATCATTTTAAGTGAACACATACTGCAAACAACGATGATCAATAAACACCCCACACTTAACACCATAGAGGTAATGCCGCTAGATCTTAAGAGCAAATACTACCGTTGTCAACTCCAAATCATGTGTTGGATAATTTCTCTCATGCACCTTCAATTCACACGATGTATAAGCTATAACATTTTTATCCTGTGTCAACACAGCACTCAAACAAGAATGTGAAGCATAACAATAAATAATAAGATCTTTACTTTCAACCCGTAATGCTAAAATAGGTGAGGTGGTCAGAAGAGTCTTGAGCTTTTCGAAGCTCTCCTCACATTTTTCAGTCCATTCAAATAGTATCTCTTTTTTTGTTCAAGTGAATGGCAATAGAAGCAAAATTCTTCACAAAACAACGATAGCAGCTAGCGAGCCCCACAAAACTCATAACTTCTGTCACAGATCTAGGCTGAACCCAATTCTTAACTGCCTCAATCTTTTGGGAATCTACCATTACCCCTTCTTTCAAAACTACATGCCCCAAAAATGTAACCGAAGTCAACAGAATTCACACTTAGAAAATTTTGCATACAATCTTTGTTTCCCAAGAACACGCGAGCAATACGAAAATGGTCGGCATGCTCTTCCTCACTTTTCAAATAGACCAAAATATCATCAATAAAGACTATAACAAACGAATCAAGAAATGGTTTGAATACACCATTCATCAAACTCATAAAAGCTGCAGTCACATTAGTGAACCCAAACGACATAACTAGAAACTCGTAGTGCCCATAGCGGGTTCTAAATGCCGTCTTGGGCACATCCTTATGCCTAATTATTAATTGATGGTAACCAGATCCTAGATCATTTTCTTAGAAGATTGATGCACCTTGCAATTAGTCAAAAAGATCATCTATTCGAGCCAATGGGTACTTGTTTCGAATGGTGACCCTATTCAATTGCCGGTAATCTATACATATTCTCATACTACCATCATTTTTCTTAACAAACAAAACTGGGGCACCCCACAAGGAAGCACTAGGACGGATAAATCATTTATCAAAAAGCTCTTGGATTTGAGCCTTAAGCTCTCTTAACTCTGTCGGAGCCATACGATATAGAGGAATAGAAATGGGGCAGGTACCAGGTTCCAAATCCATGCAGAAATTTATATCTCTATATGGAGGTATACCAGGCAAATCAGTAGGAAACACCTCTCTAAATTATGACACCACGGGAATAGACTAAATATATGGAGACTCAACCTCAACATCTCAAATATGAGCCAAATAAGCTAAACAACGCTGCCCTACCAGTTTCCTAGCCCGAATGGAGGATATGATCTTAGATTGTTTAGGCTTGTACACCCCTTCTCACTCTATATTTTTCCTTCCCAAAATTTCTCGAGTTACAGACTTAGTATTACCAATTTAACACCGTATAATAGGGGGACAACCAAGTCATGCCTAAGATTATATCAAAGTCAGTCATATCCAAAATCACCAAATCAGCCCAAGTCTGAAAACCCATAAACAAAATAGGACAAGCATAATAGACATGGGTGACTATGACCGACTCTCCAACTAGGGTAGAAACATGGATGGGGCATCAAGTATATCACAAATCATATCAAACTCTGAGGCAAATCGCACGGATACATAAGTATAAGTAGTACCTGGATCAAATAACACATTAGCCATCCGGTCACAGACAAGAATAGTACTTGTGATCACTGCATCAGACGCATCTGCCTCGGTCTTGCTCGGAAAGGCATAACACTAAGCCCTATCATCGTGACGGGCAACTTCCCTTCCTGTCTGCACTACACCTCTGCATGCGTTACCATTTCATCTACCCCCACGGCCTCATTGATTACCTCATCACCCTCCTTGTGGACGTCCTCGACCAATATTACCATTTCATCTGCGGAGGTCATATGAACAGAAAATACCTGTTACTCAAAATTCAGTCCCCTAACAAACAGACGAATCCTCTCTTCCTTAGTAGTCACCAATTGACTAGCATATCTAGACAAAGCACGGAACTTAGCCTCATAAGCAGCCACAGTCATACCACCTTGCTCCAAATCCATGAACTCGCCTTTTTTACGATCTCTCAAAGTCTAGGGCACATACTTTTCTAAGAACAGAGCATGAAACTGAGTCCAATTAAGTGGGGGTAAATTTAAAGATCAGCATTCCACATAAGCTCTCCACTACTACTTAGCCTCACCCTGAAGCTGGAAGGTCACGAACTCTACTACATGTTGATGGACAATTCCCAACTTATGAAGCCTCTCATAGCAATCTAAAATAAACTCATAAGCATCTTCACTCTCATAACCAAGAAATACATGAGGTTTTAGCTTCAAAAAATTAATCAACATTTCATGCTCATTACAAGTCATAACAGGACGAACAAAGGACGAAACAAAGCATCAGTACCTCAAGTTCCACCTACCTTGGGGCAGTGTTAGCAATAGGGGGATGGGCGGGATCCTGAGTTGCTTAAACAGAGGGAAGCACTCCTGGACCAACCAATCCTTTCAAGAACGACATAATTTGTTGAGCTAAGACTCTACTAGACTCGTTTTGGTACATCGAGATCAACGAACCTAGGCTCTAATACCAACTTTGTCACGACCCATACCGTCGTGAGTGGCACCCACACTAACTCTCCGATGGGAGAACCACTAATACTAATTAGCTAACCAACTCTAATCAAAATACTAACGCAACACCTGATCCATTTAACAAGCCACAATCACAATAACAAAGTACAATATCATAATCATGCATTCAAGTCATGATTCATGGCATACATACAATCATCTTTTCTCATTTACAACTAGTGTGATCAATAATGTAACATTCGCATACATATATGTATCATAATAAAGCAAGAACAAATATATATCACACAATCATGAAATCACAACCATCACCTACCTCGAAACAAGCTTGAAACCCCTAAGAAACCTTGTTCTTCCCTTTTTGGATTCGTTCTGCTTGTTCTTGGTCTACAAATAATCACAATATTGCGAGGATCAATAAACGACACCTAATTACCCGGATTATATCAATAATACCAATCTTAGGTCAAATCCTTGATCCCCATACCCAGATTAGGGCTTTTTCCACCTTAAATTTCATATCAAAACCCTCCCCCATCGATAATTACCCATTAAATTACATTCTACAGATCAAAAAATAGATTCGAGGAGTTAAAACCTTGCTTTAGCCTCAAGAATGGTGTAAAAATGTCAAGAAGACTCCTGGGTTCGTTCCTTAGCTCTCAAGTTTGAAAATTGCAGAATAAATCATTTTTGGGGTTTATTTCTTACTTTAAGTTGCGTTTGTCCCGCCACATCGGTACCCTCTCCACCCTAGCGGGAAAATCCCACCTAAGCGGCTTGCACGGAACCAGTGAGCAAAATTAATAATTCCAATACCCCAATTCTACAACACACCTTCAACCAATAACACTAAAAAACTGCCCGTTTTTGCTAAGATCTATTTCGGGAGTTCTACTCACCCGAATTTAATTTCGTAAAGTCGTATGGATTCCTTAACGTCTTAGCTATCTACTCATATGATCAAAATCATAATTAGATCACCCAATTGTTACCATATTTCCCTAGACCTTACTGACTCCGATTTCATCCAAATCTGGACTAGGTTGGAAAATCCATAGTTACTACGAAAAAAAATTTCGGCCCAAAAATTTTCTCCGTTGGCTTTTCTATGACGACGGGAACCGGTCGTTACAATCCTAAAATTGAAAGTATAAGGAATCAAGGAAAGCTGGAAAATTCAACATAAGAAAACAAGAAAGAGAACTACAAAGGCTTTCTGAAGCTTCCAAGCAGCAAGACCGAATCTTGCTCTTTGGAGTCTTAAGTGATACTAATGGTGGGTTCCTCAAATTGAGGGTACCCATGGTTTGCTGGGAAAAAAAAGGCGCCAATACACATGTTAACAGATAAAGAACAAAGAATGAATGCTTAATGATTATTTTTGTAAATAAATCTAGAAGGTCACGGCTGGCTTTATTCCTCAAGTTGCTGAACAATTGCAATTTAAGAGAGGTTTAGAAGTTCAATTTTCTCTCTTAAACCATTGAAAAAACTTGTGGATCCTAGACATCACTTAATCAAGAACTAAATGCATGACGTCATCCACTATAATAAGTAATGAAGTTAAGAATGTGTGATGTTAACCGAACTAAACATTAAATTAACTTATAGAATTGATTAAAAAAAGGGAATCTGCAGATACACTACAGATAAAAATACATTGGTTCACCCTTCACACCTAGAAAAGAATCATAATTAGTGAAATCACAATCTAAATATTCTCGATAGTATGTTCCGATTGTTGGTCTTGCTTACATTGTTACTGTGCCATCAAGGTATTGTTCCAATTTTCTTCAGCTAATCAATCTCTATTTTGTGTAAAAGTTCTTCACGAGTTTAGGTTTAGCATCATATTGTCTTTTTATTGCTTCTTTTGTAAATGTCACTGACTATCAACTATTTTTATGTATTTCAGCTTCGAGGAAATGGTGTCACATCCAATCCACACTTTTTTCTACACAATGCTCATGTTGTCGGTCTCAAAGACCTGGATTGAAGTTTCTGGATCATCTGCCAGCGATGGTTCCAAGCAGCTTAAGGTAAATGATCGTGTTTCTTTGTTGTGTAAACTTTCAGTCTCATATTCTATTCCATCATTCATGAACTTTATGGAACAATTTTCTCCTATCCTTCTGTCATGTCTAATTTGGAAATCAACCTCTTTGCCAAGATTAAGACCAAACTCAAAGTCACTGAATCTTCTTAACGACAAGTCATTTCTATTTCAGAAATTACATCAACTACTTCAGTATGTTTGAAAAATATCTAGACTTGCTTAGTTTACTGAAGAAATAGAGTTAGAAATACAACTTTTTTGGCACTAAGTCAATAAACCTACCACTGGATTATCTGGCATTTCATAATGACATGCATGCTAATCAAATTATAATAAGAAAATTATATTAGGATATAATATAAAAAATGATCTAGTAAAATTGACATTTTGGCCCTTCGTTATTTTCATAGAATGATATTTGTTCATAGAAAATTAATTAAACTCAAAAAGTAATAATGCATAAACTTTCTTAAGTCACAAAAATTAACACTTTTACCTCTTATATTTGGATATCATAAAACAGAAGATGTAGACTCACCACTAAAGAATACAGACGCTCAATTTTAGTCAAGTAAATAGTCTAAATCAGAAATACCAAATGTTGAACATGAAAGAATGCTTCCTCAATAGATTTCGTTGACTATAATAGATTATTAACTCCACTTATATTCAAGAGAATAAACACTTTTATTTCTTAATGTGGAAATTTTTGTAGACTGACAGTTAGAGTATAATAACATTATAATGAATTATTTTAGTAATTATTCCTTTGATGTTCTCTTAGGTACGTTCTACATTTTCGGTCACAGAGTGCAGGAGGTTCATATAGATTATTTCCAAAATATAAAAGAGATACTCCCTCCGTTTCACAAAGAGTGACCTGGTTTGACTTGGCACGAAGTTTTAGAAAATAAACAAGACTTTTGAATCTTGTGGTCCTAAATTAAAGTTATGTCAAATGTACTAAATTGCCCTTCAATCTTGTGGCTTTAAACATGCCACGTGGAAAGCTGAAATTAAAATGTTACCAAAAAAAAAAAGAGGTCATTCTTTTTGAAACAGACTAAAAAGGAAAGGAGGTCATTCTTTTTTAAACAGAATAAAAAGGAAAGGAGGTCATTCTTTTTGAAACGGAGGGAGTACTATTTTATATATAAAAATTTCAGTTGAAAAGAAAAGAATGATAAGAAAAAGAAATGCATATCATGAAAGACCAACAAAATAAAATGTAGCACCCCGAAATTTTTTTAACTAAGACTCCAACCCTTCTTCATTGTGAACAGATTTTTTCCGAGTGATTTGAAATTTTCTTAGGTGTTAAGGTCGCTAGATATAACACCTCTAGTTCAAAAAAAAAGAATCAAAGAGAAGTTTGTTCAAGTCACCCATCACTTTCTTAAGTTTTGGGTCAACTTCAAACGACCATATCTTTGTAGAACATAAAGAGTTAGGTGGACCATAACCTATCAAATTAGAGGTCTTCAAGTCCTCTTTCAAACGCCTCAATTTTATCTAAAATTTGAGCTCTGAGTAAAAAGTTATGACTGATTTACTAACGACGCCCAAACCTGGCAGCAGCTCCGCACTACAGAGCCAATATGGACCTCACTGCCTGTTGGAAATTTTTTTCCAACTTCCAACTCATTTTATTTATTTCTTTAAGGGTATTTTAGTCCTAAAAACCCTTAGGAGGTCATCTAAATTACCCAAAACGTGTAGAAAAATCAGCTTTCATAAATCAAACCCTCTCACTTACTACTAAAATTCTACACTCAAGAGATTCAAGAAACGCTAAGGCTAGGGTTCATCTTTCAAGATTTTCCTTCAAATTTCTTCTATAAGATTGTTCTTCTAGGTATGTAAGCTTTCATAGTGTTGGGTTTGTTCGCCCTCACCCCAATCATGTAAAATTTCATCCATGAATTCGTTTTAAAGTTGATTGATTGAGATTCTTGATGAATTCTTGAGGTTTAGCTTCACTCTTTATTAATGGAGTGTTGTTGAGTTCTTGAAGTGAGGGTTTTGCGAATGAGTGTTATTCTTAATAGGTTTTGTGTGGTTTTCATTGAAAACGTTCTGGGTTTATGAAAATTCATGAATTGGGACCATAGAATTGCATAAGGTATGAATTAAATCGAGTTGGGAGAGGAAGAAAAGATCGGGAAAATAATTGCACCCAAGTCTATTTTGCGGAGACGCTTAATATTGTCAGTCTTCATCTAGTCACCCCCTCTCCGCGTTGCAGAGAGGATACGGAGTCCTCTGCCTCAAAAATTATTTCGTGACCAAAAATTTAATTCATCATCCGCATCGCGTTAGTGACCTCCAGTTTGTCTCTTCGCTCGTTTCTTGTTATCAACTATATAAACTTCATTTAATCATTTAGAGATCCTATATCCTAATCATAATCCTTGAATTCATACTTTAAATTTAAGGTAATGTTAAGAGTAAAGTTGGAGAAAGTCCATTTGAGAGTCTTCTACATTTACTTATAATTTGTTTCAAGACTCGAGTAAGTGAGCATGAGAATGAGAGAGTGTAATCATGAGTCTACATTATCATTGAGATCCTTGAGTCTAGTCGTTCATGCCCAGAATTCCGCATAAACTCCATAAATTGAGTATCTTTGAGATGAGTAGTATCATTGAGTTCTAAGTTCTTGAGTATCAAATCACTAACCCTTTTGAGATTATATTACTAATTATGGGACTACCATATACTACACATGAGGTCATGTGATATTTCAGTCAGCTTTGGTAAGCCTTCTAGTATTCCAGAGGACTTCACCTTTACCTGACAATTACTAGTTTTGAGATGTCGTGGGTCTTGTCCCGATATCCTTCTAATAGTAGAGGCTTCATAGATTGACAGAGTTGAGAAGTTTTCTGTATTTACTTTCTTTTGAGTATTTTACAACCTTTTTAAAAGGTTTAGTATTTGAGTTCAATGAAATTTAATTTAGTTTTAAGGTTTTGTATGCTTGAGTTAGTCTTCTGCTTATAGTCATCCAGGATGAGGGTTCGCTTACGGACCAACAATGGTTCTTGAGTGTCAACCACGTTCAGGGTGTAGACTCGGGTCGTGAAAAACATGGTATTAGAGCACGGTTCAACTGTCCTAGGGTGTCTATGAAGCAGTTTCAGTAGGATCCTATTTATGGTTGTGGGGGCTCCACTTCTATAAATGAAGGACTACAGACATTTAGAAAAAGTTTCCCTTTTTTCCCACTCTAAATCGTGCAATAGAACTATGTCGTAAGGAGCTTATTCAAACTCATGCGTTTCTCAGATTCATTTGACTACCCCTCATACTAGAGGTGGTTGAAAAGTAAAGTCAGTTCTTTATCGATGAGTTGCTCTCTACAAAAGTCTTAAAGAAGTCATGAGACTGCAGAAGGGGTTTGAGAGAAGCCCATGAGTGATATTCATATGTATCATGCGTTCAAGCTAAAGGCAAGATGTACTCTCTTCTCTAAACCTTGTTTCAGCTGAGATCCTTATGAGGAAGTGCGTCTTAGAGCTTAGGTAGTATTTTCAGCCAAAAAGGTAGTATGAGTTACGAGATTATGAGCAATAGTAGTGAAAGTTCCCTTAAATTAGAAGAATGCATGCAGAGATTAAGTTATCTAAGAAAGGGAGGTAGTGATGAGGCAAGTTATGTTATTATAGTCATGCACCCAGCAAGTTATTAATGATGAGTTTTCTTTTATGAGTAGATTAAGGGATACTAATCTTGTTTAGAGTTCATGATATAAGGTAGAAGAACAGTTACAAGTTAGGATGAGTAAGAGTATATTTTAACTAGAAAGGAGTTTATAATGAGGTTTCATTGTGTTGGTAACGACCAAGTGTAGGTGCTGAATTGAAGAGCAGGGCTATTCATGAGGTGATAGCTCTAAATTAGGTTCATGATTTTTTAAGGGGAAGCCCATAATATTCAAAGGGTTATAGAACTAACTAGGCAATGATGTATAGCGAATCGGTAAATAGTACTTACGTTGAGAAAGGAAGTGTGACGGTAAATTATAAGTATGAAGACTCAGAGATAAAGATTGACTACCTGTCATAAGGTTTTAGTGTGCGAGTGTTTCTTAATTTTTATCTAGTAGTTGTAAGTTAGTATTGTAAGCGAGCAATCATATTGATATCCATGTTTAGTAATAAACATTAAGCTTGAATTTGAGATGAGCATCGTGATCAAAATATTGCAACATCAGGGTGAAGGTGTTAGTTTAGAGATCTGATCTAGTAGGTTTGACCTGAAATAGGTGAGGAAATCAAAGTGGTACTTTGGAATGAAAATGTGGTATTGTGACCCATAAATGAGAGAAATGAAGGTAGAGTAGTAAAAGGTATACCCTAGATGGTATGTAGCCAGACGAGGTCCCAATTGAGGTTATAATTTTTTTTTGTGCCTAGGTTGTATAATTGAGCTGCTAATATGGGATAGGCTGGTGCAACTATAATTTTCTAAAAGAGTTAGATGAAGCAGCCTTGGGATCTAATGAGAAGAGGCAAGAAAAACATCTTAGAAATAGGGCTTAGTACCTGCTTATGGAGAGTTTGGTTGTCATGAGATAAACCTTTCCCGAGTGTTAGAGTAAAGGGGGATGTAGACCAGTTTAGAGACGAGGGAATATGTCCATAGATGTCAAGTGTCAGCTTTAGACCTAAGTGGGGATGATAAGATGAGAAATCAAGTCAAGTGTTAAGAATAAGATAGTAATGAGTTCAAAAGAGTATGGGAGATATATTTTCAAAGATCATTTTAGTAGTGGCGTGATTTTAGAAGGGGAAGGTTAATGATCTTATCGTGATGATGATGGTGTGATAATTCCATCTAAGGTTCCAAATGACGAGGAATAGGAGGATGAGGTTTTACTATGAGGAATAGTTAACTGAGACTTGGGTCATGACAAACTTAGTTTCGAGTGCCGGCCACGTCCAGGGTGTAGACTTGGGTCGTGACAAACTTAGTATCAGAGCACAGAGTTCAAGAGTCCTAGGGTGTCTATGAAGTCGTGTTAAGTAGGGTCTTGTTTATCGTTGTGAGGACCCCACTCCTATAAATGAGGGACTACAGACATTTAAGAAGATTTTCCGATCTTTAGTACTCTTAATCGTGCAATAGAGCTATGTCATAGAGATTTATTCATACTCATGCGGTTCTCAGATTCATTTAACTACCCATCATACTAGAGAGGTTGAAAAGAAAAGTCAGTCCCTTATCGATGAGTTACTCTTAGCAAAATCTTGAGGAAATCATGAGACTCCAGAGGGGCTTGAGAGAAGCCCATGAGTGAGTTAAGTGTTGAGTTTTAGAGGAATCCACTAATATTCATGTGAATCGTACATTTGAGCTTAAAAGTGAGTTGTACTCTTTTCCTTAAGCCTTGTTTCAGCTAAGATCCTTATGAGAAAGTATGTTTAGAGCTTGGGTAGTATTTTCACCCGAAAAGGTAGCATAAGTTACGAGATCATAAGCAATAATAGTGAAAGTGCCCAGAGTTAGAGGAAAGTATGCAGAGTTAAAGTAATCTATGAAAGAGAGATAGTAATGGGGCAGATTATGTTATTATAGTCATGCACCTAGTAAGTTATTAATGAGGAGTTTTCCCTTATAGGTAGACTAGGAAATGATGAGTTGTGAAGATCACATCATATGAGGTAGAGCATATTTTAGCTAGAAGAAGATTGTGATGAAATGTCATTGTGTAGGAAATGACCAAGTGTAAGTGTCGAATAGAAGAGCAAAGGTATTCATAAAGTGATAGATCTAAGCTAGGGTTATGATTTTTTTGAGAGGTTCATGATGTTCAGAAGGTTATAGAACTGATCAAGTAATGAGGCATAGTATAGTAGGCGAGCAGTAGTATGGATATTCGAGTTTAGTAATAAACATTAAGATTGAATTTGAAATGGGTATCTTGATCAAAAGGATGGAAACATAAGGGTGATGATGTTAGTCTTGAGATTTGATCTAGAAGACTTGGCATAGAGTAGGTGAGGAATTGAGGTGATTAGCTGCAGTAAATATAAGTGGTACAAGTGAGAGACCCCAACCCTTAGATAAGAGCAGTGAAGTGTGGCTAAGTCATAAGAGTAACAAGAGCATTAAAAGGTGTACCGAGAGGGTATGTAATCATAAAAGGTTGAGAGAAACACCTTAGAAAGAGGTCTTAGTACCTACTTATGAAGAGTTCGGTAGTCATTAGACAAACTTCTCCCGAGTGTTAGAGTAAAAGAGGATGTAGACCAGTTAATGATAATGGAATAGGTCCATCGATTTCAAGTGTCAGTGTTAGACCTAAGAGGGAGATGACAAGATGAGAAATTAAGTAAAGTGTTTGAGAATAAGATAGTAATGAGTTCCAGAGAATATGGGAGATGTCTTTTCAGAGGTCATGTAAGTAATGGAGTTGTTAGAGTACTAAGCTTGAAGGTGGTGCTGTTAAACATTAGGTGGTTCTTCATATGAGCCCAATGTGGTGGTAAAGATTATTAGTCTTGGGATGAGATTCCCTAAAGAGAGGTATAGAACCTAAACCTAAGGATTTGGGTTAAGCGTGAATGCAGTAAGAGCATACCATTAGACACAGACCTTAGTAAGAGTAGCCCATTCCATACCCAGTCCAGTCGTCATTCGAGGATGAATGATCCGACGGGGGAGATATTGTAACACCCTGAAAAAATTCTAAGCTAAGATTCAAACCATCCTTCGTTATGAGTAGAATTTTACCAAGGAATTTAAAATTTCTTAAGTGTTAAGGTCACTAGATGCACCTTGAGTTCCAAAAAGAATTGAAGAGAGTTCATTCAAGTCATTCCTAGGTTCTTATAAGTTTTGGGTCAACTTAAAATGAACATAACCTTCAGTACAGGATGTGTTAGGTGGCCCATAAGATATTCAATGAAAGTTCCTTCAATTATCTTTCCAACGCCACCGAGTTTGCTAAGATTGGAGTGTCGACCACGTCCAGGGTGTATACTCGGGTCGTGACACTTGATATGAGCTCAATGTTGGTTAATTGTGGTGGTCAGGAGCAATATCCTTGGGATGAGATTCCTTATAGAGAGGTATAGAACCTGAACCATAGGATTTGGGTTAATATTGAATATAGTAAAAGAATTCCATTAGACTCAAACCTTGGTAAGAGAAGTCATGTACCCTTGTGGAAGCTATGAGTTGCAGCCAATAAGGTATGGTAACAAAGAAAGAAGAGTGTAGTTGAGGAGTGTTGTTAAGCTTAACAACTAGCCGTCACATTACCCCGGGCAAGGTATTCCTAGACTTACTTCATGCCCAGAATTCCTTTGTTTCAAATAAGGTAACTTTAGAGAGAACGTGACTAAGTTCACAACAGCATCGTTCTTGACTTAGGTGCTATAGAGAGTCCCAACTCTTACGATGAATCAGTTCAGCCTATGTTAGTAGGAGAGTTCATGAGTCAGAAGAGATAGTTTGATTAACCCCATTCCATTCCCAATCCAACTGTCATTCGAGGATGAATGATCCCAAGAGGGAGATATTATAACACCCCAAATTATTTTTAGCTAAGACTTGAACCCTTCTTCATTGTGAACAGAATTTTTTCGAGTGATTTTAAACTTTCTTAGGTGTTAAGGTCATTAGATGTATTACCTCTAGTTCAAAAAAAAAAAAGAATTAAAGAGAAGTTCCTTCAAGTCACCCATCATTTTCTTAAGTTTTAGGTCAACTTCAAACAACCATGTCTTTTAGCACACAAAAAGTTAGGTGGCCGAAGACCTATCAAATTAAATGTCTTCAAGTCCTCTTTGACCGCAAGATGGTTACTGCTTCTGTCTGAATTCAACTCGTTACGCTGTTCGACCGAACTCGTTAGCTCCGCATCCATCGAAAGTCGGTAACCTTCGTCACCGTCAGCGTCTACCACTGAGCTACTGAGGAACAACGGACTTAATGTTGGAAGCCCACTCTCGTTCTTTGGACCAACCTATGACCGAAGAAAAATGAGTTTGTCACTCTTTTTCACATACACCGGGAGAAAGGGTTACGCTAGCAAGCCCCGAAAAAATTTCCGACTCCAAGCTCATTTTATTTATTTCTTTAAGGGTATTTTAGTCTTAAAACCCCTTAGGAGGTCATCTAAATTACCCTAAACATGTAGAAAATCAGTTTTCATAAATCAAACTCTCTCATTCACTCCTAAACTACTACGCTCAAGAAATTCAAGAAATGCTAAGGCTAGGGTTCGTCTTCTAAGATTTTCCTTCAAGTTTCTTCAAGAAGATTGTTCTTCCAGGTATGTAAGCTTTCATAGTGTTGGGTTTGTTCACCCTCATGCCAATCCTGTAAAATTTCATCCATGAATTTGTTTTAAAGTTGATTGATTAAGATTCTTGATGAATTCTTGAGGTTTAGCTTCACACTTTATTAATTGAGTGTTGTTGAGTTCTTGAGGTGAGGGTTTTGCAAATGAATGTTATTCTTAATGAGTTTTGTGTGGGATTCAATAAAAAAAATTTGGGTTTATGAAAATTTGTGAATGGGACCATAGAATTGCGTAGGGTATGAATTGAATCGAGTTGGGAAAAGAAGAAAAGATCGAGCAAATAATTGCACCCAGGTCTGCGTCGTAGAGACGCTTCAGATTTTCAGTCTTGAGATAGTCACCCCCTCTTCGCAACGCAGAGAGGATACAGAGTACTCTGCCTCAAAAATTATTTCATAACCAAAAATTTAACTCATCTTCCGCGTGGCGCCAGTGACCTCCAATTTGTGTCTTCGCTCGTTTCTTATTTTCAACTATCTAAACTTCATTCAATCATTGAGAGATCCAATATCCTAATCATAATCCTTGAATTCATTCTTCAAATTCGAGGTAGAGTTTTAGAGAAAGTCCATTTGAGTCATTTCGAGGAGTCTTCTACAATTACTTATAATTTGTTTCAAGACTCGAGTAAGTGAGCATGAGAATGAGTAGAGTGTATTCATGAGTCTACATTATCATTGAGATCCTTGAGTTGAGTCGTTCATGCCCAAAATTATGCATGAACTCCATAAATTTAGTATCTTTGAGAGGAGTAGTATATTTAAGTTCTAAGTTCTTGAGTATTGAGTCACTAACCCTTTTGAGATTATATTCCTAATTATGGGACTACCATATGTTATTCATAAAGGTTCTTGAGTTGAGTCTTTCATGCCCATAATTCCGCATGAATCCTATAAGTCAAGCATTCTTGAGATGAGTAGTATCATTGAGTCCTTGAGTTCTGAAGTTATTGAGTTTCGAGTATTGAATTTATATATGGTTATTGAAACCCTTGAATTGAGTTGTTCCCGTCGATAAATTAAGAATGAACTCTATTTTGAGAAGTCTTTTACAATTATTTATAATTTGTTTAAAGACTTGAGTAAATGAGTATGAGGAAGAGGAGAGTTGAGTTTCATTTTATTTAAAATGAATATACGGGGACTAAGTATTCCCAAGAGTAAATGTTTTTTACATTTAAAATGAGAGGAAACTTCGATTTCCAAATGAGTTCATGAGGAGTTTTGAGCACTATCTCTTTTAAGAGAACCATTTGAGTAATAATCTCAAAGTTTGAGGATGAGGAAATGTTTTTAAATGTATGAGCATGAGTTATATTATTGGGAGTAGTACTAACCACCGATATGAGGGCGAGTTCAGACAACTCAAAGTCCTCATAAACCATATATGCCAACATGAGTAAAGGGTCATACTTTTTTAAATGATTCTTTATTACTTTTTAAGCATAGCTTAGTGGATCCACTTAGTTGAGGATGTCCTATACTCCGACAAGGTATAGGAAAGTTCTGGCAGCATGGGCGAGACGGTGTATCATCATATATCTCATAGTGATGGTTGTCGGTTATAGAATCTCCCAACTAAGAGTAAAGAGTTATTATTGTATTTGCATATACATTTGAGTTATTATCTACTGTTTTAAAAGTTTCATGTATATAGCATCTTTTAATGTTGCTTTCATTATGAGTTGAGTTGAATATTCTGAGTTGAGTTGAGCATCCTTGAGTTGAGTTGTGTGTCCTTGAATTGAGTTAAGAATTCCTGAGTCTAGTTAATTATTCTTGAGTCATGTTGAGTTAAGACGAGGTGAGTATGTCTTCCTTATTATCAGTTCGAGCTTATACTTATGTTGCAAAGTTCCCTTTACATGCTCGTACATTCCATGTACTGACATCATTTGGCCTGCTATGTTGCAGATACGGATACTCAGGATCATCAACAGGCATTTCATTGAGGTCATGTGATATTCCTCAGCTTTGGTGAGCCTTCTTATATTCTGGAGGACTTCACCTTTACCTTACAGTTAGTAGTTTTGAGATGTCGTGGGTGTTGTCCTAATATCTTTCTGTAATAGTAGAGGCTTCATAGATAGACAGAGTTGATGAGTTTTCTGTATTTACTTTCTTTTGAGTATTGTACAGACTTTTTCAAAGGTTGAGTATTTGAGTTTAATGAAATTTAATTCTGTTTTAAGCTTTTGTATGCTTAAGTTAGTCTTCCACTTGTAGTCAATCAGGATGAGGGTTCCCTTGGTGACCAGCAATGATTCTTGAGTGCCGGTCACGTCCAGGGTGAAGACTCGGGTCGTGACACAAAAAGGATAAGAAAATTTGTCTATATAATTTATAACTTAAAAGTTGTGTATATAATTTATATTCAGTAATATTATCAATATCAATGCACTATTAGTTATCCCACTATATTTTCTTTTAGGTCTAAAAGAATTAAGAAAAGGGGACTAATAATGTTGATGGATAAATTGAATTAGTTCCTAAGAATTTTTAAATGCAAAAATCAGCCTATAGTAGACTATTCTTGCAGTTCTACTAATTCTCAATTTAAAGAGAAAGTAGAACAATATATCGAGCATCAAAATTAAAAAAATAATAGTACCACTAAACAATACTCAAGATCTCATTGTTGATCAAAATAAAGCAAGGATAGTATATGTAACAAGTAATTAACAATCATACCTTGCATCTTTAGCATGTGGAATATGATAGTAAGTAGAATTGTGAAACAAGTTAAGAAGAGTCTTTGCTCATTAGCTCCCAGAAATTTCACTAATGCAACACAAAAAGGACAAAGACAATGGAATAGTCAAAATATGATGTCTCATTCATACCATTAAATACCTTGGGTGCACAATCCACTACTAAAATTCAATGAACTTTGACAGCGCAAATATGTTCATAAGGTGGTTTAATTATTCACTAATTAGTTGAAAACGAAGACAAAATTCATCAAAGAAACATGATACATGTGTAAATCATGTACAATTACAAACATATATATAAAAATTAAAGTACAAAATTATATTCAAAAGGACTGAACACTTACAAATACACCAGATTAGATGAAGAAAAATCTAGCCAATATTGACCCTAGATAGCATGAATCTTGGTAGCAGATCAATTTGGGGCAAACAATTTGTAGAGGAAAATCAGGAACAAAGAACGAGATATAAGAACAAAGAGGCCTAAAGAAAGAAGAAGAATGGAAGTAGAAGTGAATTGAAGCCAGATCCCAAATAGTGAAAAGGGAGACAGGTGGTCCTAGGAATAGAAAAATTGTGGGCTGCAATTTAAGTGCAATACAAGTGTGAGGCTAAATAAAAATCATCAATTGTACAATTCATGTAACTTTTTTTACAACAGCCTATTGTTGTGTTCGTCCCAGCCTTTATTGCTAAAAGTACGTGTTGTTCATGTTGACCGTACACACATTATTTTTAGTACAATAATGCAATGCAATGTGCTTCCTTGCTAAAAGTACATTTTCTGTTGCTTTTTGTACAAATATTTATAGATGTGTTCATACTAGGCCATATATATATAGAGAGAGAGAGAGAGACCATCTTTGACTTTTTTGTGTGTTCATTTTTCATATTTTTAACCACTCAATAGAAATTGTGGTTACGTTACTACCTCAACTTATTTTTATTTTAACCATTTTTTTTAAAAAAATATTCTATTCTTAATTGTTTTTTTCTAATTTAATTCTTAAAATACCTTTTGCATAAATAAATTTGAATTTGCTCTTCACACATATTGTTTATTCCTCCTTTTCTTTATAAAGATACTTTTAAATTTGTAATTCTTGAGAAAAAAAAGACATTCGAAAATATAAGTCATTTTAACATTGTTATCCAAATATGTGACTGGTTATATATAGGAGTGGCAAACGAGCGGATCGAGTCGAATATGGGTCGATCAAAAACGAGTTAAATAAAAATGGGTAAAATACTCGACTCGACTCATATTTTAAATGGATAAAAATGAGTTACCCAATGGATAATATGGGTATCCATATTTACCCATATTATTATACAGATCATGTTAAGAGATTCAAAAGCAAGATCTCTTCCCCACTCTACACCCCCATATTCCCCACAATAAAAAATACTTAAACCTTTTTAAATTTAACCTGCCCACCTCACCCCACCCTCAACTCCAATGCCTCTAAAACTAATTTTTCTTTCACTACTCTGACTCCTCCCCCCCACCCCACCCAACACCACCCCCAACTCCAATACCCCCCATCCCCCCACACCCAACGCCTAAAAAATTAAATTAAATTTGTACTACTTCAACCCCCTACCATCCCCTCCCCTCAGCCCCTTCCCCAAAAAAAATTGTTTTAAAAAAAATGCATTTTTTCCATATCCCACCAATCCAAACCCTGACCATCTACACCTTAAAAAAAATATTAATGTCACTATTCTTTCTTTTATAAATGAGTCTATTTTACTCATTTAACTACCCACTTTTAAATGAATAATATGAGTGTGACTCATTTTTTACCCATTTTAAATGAGTTGGGTAATATGGGTAATTTGAATGGGTACCCATATAAATTACCCATTTTGTCATCCCTAGTTATATATATAAATTCAGTTTCAACACTCATAATTTGAACTAGATACAAAGTTTGTGCCAATATGAGCCCATGTGTTACTTTTTATGTTTCAATTTATATGGCCTAAATGAAAATTTGAATTGATCAACTTTTTTTATTTGTTTTTAAAATATTCTAAGTTGTTGAGCATGCTAATACTTTTTATGTCATTTCGAATATATAACAAACTAAAAAAAGTAAGACAAATAGATTTCCAAAAAGATGTTTGGTATCAGTTTTCTTAAAAAGTAAGACAAATAAATTCTCCAAACATTACATACTCAGTTTGGTATCAGTTTTTTCTATTTTTCTACTATTATAGAAGAGTGAATTTAACTTTGAGGTATCAACATGTGTGCTTTGTCATTTCATGATTAGTTGTTATTTATTTTTTTACTTTTCTTTGGTTTATTCCATATGCATAATATTAAGAGAAAAATTATCTATGCACAATTATTAATGAATCTATTCCTTCATATTATTTGTTCATATTTTTATTTACACACTTTATAAAAAATCATAAACAAAAAGAGTGTTTTTACTAATTTACCTTTTAACTCTTTTAATACTTTTTCGTTTACTTTCTACTTATCACATTTGAACTTGACATATCTATTGAGAAAATAATGATTGACATGACTATTGAAGAGTATTTTTCCTAATTTACCTTTTAATTCTTTTTAATACTTTTTCGTTTACTTTTTACTTATCACATTTGAACTTGACATATCCATTAAGAAAATAATGATTGACATGACTATTTTACCACATTAACCCAAATAATTGATGTTAGTATTGTTGGATATTTTGTAATATATAGAATAGTTAAATTAAATAGACACATCTTTTCATGAAAGAATATGATTCTTATGAAAGTCATCTGATCATGAAAGAACACGACAATTATGAAAAGTCATATGTTCATGAAAAAATATGACTCTTATGAAAAGTCATCTCTTAAGTTCTATAAATATAAAGACTGTCTTTAAGTAGTCTGAGAAAAATGTGCATGTATAAATAAAGGACTTTTTTGTATACCATAGGGATTTGTTTGTATTTTCCAATATGTATACGGGCAATATCTTTTTAAAGAAAGTGATTTTACACGCCTCAAACATATCTTCTTCGTCACTTATATTTCCTATTATTTTTTCTAACAAGTATTAATTCTTGGAAAATAATTAAGGGAATAAGTAATTAATGTTAAGGATAAAACAATACTAAAATTTGAACCCTTCATTTTATGGAAGATCAAGCATTCATCAACCCATTGACCTAAACTCGAAATTATAGAATTATAACAAATCATATTTGAATCAAATAAATTGTATTTAATAAATATAATTTAAATTAATTGAATTGTAATTATCTTTATTTACATAATGCCGGTGTTTGCACGGGCTTGCCATCCTCTAGTAATTCCAGAAGAGTTGGAATTGCCATATAAAATTTTCAATGCTATAGGGTATTATCTTCCTTCATTATACAGAAAAGCAAAGATAGATAAGTGAGTTCAACAGAACTTATTGTTTTCGGTTCGAACTACTTATTCATATGCAGAAATAATACAAAATGCACATATATAACATGATTTGCACATGGCACCTCTACTTCTTCTGCTGCTCCCTTGCAACTGTAATGAATTCTTCCCTTATTACAGTTGTTGACTTTCTGTTTAACACTTCCTCTGGAATTCTAGACAGATATAAAAGTGTCATCGTGTTGTGAGCAAAATGGAGGAACACCTTTGGAAATACTCGTCCGTGTAAAGAACCTACACATTAGTAGATAACAATTAACTACTACTCAAATCCAACAACATTAAACCTTTGATCTTATTTCCTTTCCATATAAATGACAGTTGTTGATTGACTGCGTGTAGAAGAAAAGAAATACTTTTGACACCTACTAGAATAGTGTACGCAAACCTTATCTCTAACTCAAAGGTAGATAGATTGTTTCTAATAGAACGTGAGAAAAAAGTCCAATAATCATAGGGGTCATATTTCACTATAAATCCTTGATCCTATTATACACATGGGACTGTGAATTTAGGTCTTAGGCCTAAGACCTAATTTCACATGGTATCAGAGTATGACCCATCTCACCCAATGATGGACCCCTAAAAATCAAAAATTATCCACGCACCAGATGTTAAGCACTAGGCGTGAGTTGGGATGTTAAAAAATAACAAAAGTCCCACATTAATGGTTAATGAGATAGGTGAATTCCTTATAAAGCTTGAACAATCATCCTCCCTTTGAGCTAGCTTTTGGGTGTAAGTTAGGCCCTACACTTACTCTCACAAGGACTCCTACACTGAAGTAGTTGGGTTTGTTATTATGGATGTAATTGAAGAGAATGTTGAAATTGTTTTGGACTACATCATTAAAGAACACAAGGAATTCTGGTTATGGGTTCTCTTAGAGATTGTTTGGCATTGCTGCTAAAAACTTCTAATTTCTAGAAGTGTTTTTTTAAAATCTTTTCTGAAAAGTGCTTCTCAAAAAAAGTAATTTGTGTTTGGCAAATTTATTTTAAAAGTGCTTTTGATAAGCAATTTGTGTTTGGCTATCTTTTTTAAAAAAGTGTTTTTGAGAGGCAAAATACGAAAAAGGGAAAGTATCAATGTGCTTTTAAGATTATTTTCTAGAGAGAAACTATTTTATATTTCTAATACATAACTTTGATTAAATTTTTATTTTAATCAAATTAAAATGTACATATTCAAATTATTAATCAATATTATACATAGATAAATATAACGACCGGGTTTCGTCGTTAGAGAAAAGTCAACGGGGGAAAATTTTAGGCCGAAAAACTTTTTCGTAGTAACTTGAAATTTCCCAACCTAGTCCAGATTTGGACGAAATCGGAGTCATTGAGGTCCAGGGAAATCTAGTAGCAATTAAGTGGTCTAATTATGTTTTTGATTACATGAGTAGTTAGATAAGTCGTTAAGGAATCCGTACGACTTTAAGAAATTGAATACGGGTAAGTAAAACTCGCGAAATTGATCTTAGCGTGAACGAGTAGTTTCTGAGTGTCGTTGGTTGAAGGCATGTTGTGAAATAAGGGTATTGGAATTATTAAAATAGCTCATTGTTTCGTGCAAGCGGCTTTGGCGGTGATTTCAGTTGCCAGGGGGCGTTGTAGCGGGGAGGGGACCCCTATGGCAGGCCAGACGCGACTTAAAGTGATAAATAAACCCCCAAAATATTTTATTCGACAATTTTTGAATTTGAGAGCTAAGGAACGAACCCAGGGTTTTTATTGACAATTGTCCATCATTCTTGGGGCTAAAGGTAAGATTTTAAATCCCCGAATCCTTTTGATATGTAGAACATAATCGAATGGGTAATTATCGATGGGGGAGGGTTTTGATCTAGAAACTATGGTGAAAATAGCCCTAATTTGGATACTTGGGAACATGGGTATGATCTAGGGTTGTTAGAATTATTAGTAATCCGGGTAATTAGTGATTGTTTATTGATTCCCGTATTATATTGATCGTTTGTAGACCAAGAATAAGCGTAACGAATCCAAAAAAGGAAGGATCAAGTTTCTTAGGGTTTGTATACCAAGAATAAGCGTAATGAATCCGGAAAGGGAAGGATCAAGTTTCTTAGGGTTTCAAGCTTGTTTCGAGGTGGATGATGATTGTGATTCTATGATTGTGTGATGTATGCTTGTTTTTGCTTCATAACGATATATGTATGTATGCAAATGTTGCATTATTGATCACACTTGTTGTAAATGAGGATATATGAATGAACAATGTCATGAATAATGACTTAATTGTATGATTATGAAAATGTACTTTGTGATTGTGATTGTGGATTGTTGAATGGATCGGGTGTTGCGTTCCAACACACTAACTTGAATCGGTTCCTACGTTTTGGCGTAATTATGGAATCAGTTGCCATGTTCTGGCATAATCATTGGATTGGGTACCACGTTTCGGTATACTAATTATTTGGGTTTGGGTTCCATGACAGGACCAATGACTTGTCATAATTATGTATCTTGAGAAATGTGAAATTGTTTGTGGTTCGTAAATGATGAAGATATTGTATATGTTCGATATATGCTTGTGATTATATTGTTGTACTGACTTATATATGTTACAATTAGTGGGATAGCCGTGTGATTCTACCAGTACATTGTGGTTGTGTCCTGATATTGCACTTGCTCTTTCTTTGTTGAGTATAGGGCATCTTCAGGCAGCTATTGACAGACCACGCTTAGAAGATTAGTGATCGTTCAAATTCAAGGGTGAGCCAGTTCTTCCGGGCTGCCATGAGTTCTCTTTTTGTCTATGTCCATATTTCGGACTCAGACTTTCTAGTTAGTTATTAGTTCATTAGTTTGGGGTTGTATCCCTTCTTGTTTAGACTTGTTGAACTTTAGATGTTTTGGTACATTGACTTTCAGGTTCTAGGTGTATTTTTCGCATTGTTTAGTTGTTAGATCTTTTGGAAGTTTATGGGAACTTGAGACTTTAGCTATTTAGTAACTTAAATGTTTCAGTATTTTTGGCTTAGTTGTTTGGTTTGGGTTGTAGTAGTGGTTCTCCCACCGGAAGATTAGTGTGGGTGTCAATCACAATGGTCTGGGTCATGACAAAGTTGGTATCAAAGACCAGGTTCTTTGATCTCAATGTACCAAAACAAGTCTAGTAGAGTCTTGCGGTATGGTACGGGGACGCCTTTACTTTTCTTCGAGAGGCTATAGGACTTTTGGAAATCTCTCTATTTTCTCTTGTCTCCTTTCATACTATAACTTGATTCCAATTGGTATCTGGCTATTCAAATTGGTATTTAACCTCCTTCACTCTTCTGACTGCAGATAGTTAATACTAGATTCAATGACGTCAGGCCCGTAGCTCTCGTCAATACTCCAGTTGAGGAATCTGCAGCGAGAGGTCGCGGTCGAGGCAGGGGTAGTGGAAGGGCTAAGGGTAGAGGCCAAGGAAGAGTGGCGCCTACTAGAGATGGGGTACTGGTCGAAAATGCTCCCCAAAATAAGGCCCCTCTCGTGCATCATGAAGAGATAAAAGAGGATATTAAGGTTGAAAATGTTGAGGAGGTTGGAAAAGAGGAAGAGGTCCAGGCTGAGACTACCGGTGTTGTTAGCTCAACAGATCATGTCATTCCTGAAAGGGTTGGTTGGTCCTGGAGTGATTCCTTCTGCTCAAGCAACTCAAGATCCTACTAATCCCCTTGTTGCTAACACTGCGCTCAAGGTGGGTGGGACTGGAGGTAATGATGCTCTCTTCCGTCCTTTGTTGGGTTCTGTTATGATTGGTAATGAGCATGAGATGTTGACTAAGTTTTTGAATCTAAAGCCTCCTGTATTTCATGGTTCTGAGAGTGAAGATGCTTATGAGTTTGTTTTAGATTGCTATGAGAGGCTACATAAGTTAGGAATTGTCCACCAGCATAGGGTTGATTTTGTGACTTTTCAGCTTCAAGGTGAAGCTAAGTAGTAGTGGAGAGCTTATATGGAATGCAGATATTTAGTTTTACCTCCACTCACTTGGACCCAATTTCATGCTCTGCTTTAAGAGAAATATGTGCCTAGGACTTTCAGAGACCGCAAGAAGGATGAGGTCATCGCTTTGGACCAAGGTAGTATGTTTGTGGCTACTTATGAGACCAAGTTATATGCTTTGTCTAGATATGCTACTCAATTGGTGACTACTAAGGAAGAGAGGATCCGTTTATTTATTAGGGGACTGAATTATGAGTTGCAGGTATTATCCGCTCATATGACCTCTACAAGGAGAAGCTTTAATGAGGTAACAGATTTTGTGAAGAAAGTGGAGGGGGTAAGGCGAGACGGTCAGGCTAAGACATTGGCTAAAAGGGCCAAGAACTCGAGTAACTTTCAAGGTTCTTACTCCAGGGGGTCCGGAAGGCCAACGCTTGCAGCCAAGCCAATTCAATTCGATATGCCCCCCTCTACAAGTAACTACTCAGGAACTCCACCTCATAATTTGATTCAGGATAGCCAGGGAGACGCACCTTCGATGGGCGGTAGGCCATTTTTTATCGTACTTGGTACAATTGTGGAGAACCTAGGCATATGAGGAGAGATTGTCCTCACCTACGAGTGTTAGATTTCGCACAGCAGCAAACTAGAGCACTGGTACCCACGAGAAATAGTAATAATGGTAGAGGACGTTCACAAGGTGGGCGAGGAGGTAATCAGCGAGGCTGTGGAGGTAAAGGAAATGGTAACGTAGGTAGAGGTAATGTGCAGCCAGGCAGGGAAGTCGCTTGTCACGATGATAGGGCTCAATGTTACACCTTTTTGGGCAAGAATAAGGCAGAGGCACCTGACGCAGTGATCACAGGTACTATTCTTGTCTGTGACCGGATGGCTAATGTGTTATTTGATCCGGGTTCTACTAATTCATATGTATCCGTGCGATTTGCTTCAGAATTTGCTATGATTTGTGATATACTTTATGCCCTCATCCATGTTTCTACCTAGTTGGAAAGTGTATCATAGTTACCCATGTCTATCGTGCTTGTCCTATTTTGTTTAAGGACTTTCAGACTAGGGCTGATCTAGTGATTTTGGATATGACTGACTTTGATATAATCTTAGGCATGACTTGGTTGTCCCCCTATTATGTTGTGCTTAATTGTAATACTAAGTGTATAACTCTAGAAATTTCGAGAAGGGAAAAGTTAGAATGGGAAGGGGTGTACAAACCTAAGCAAGCTAAGATCATATCCTCTATTCGGGCTAGTAAACTGGTAGAGCATGGTTGTTTGGCTTATTTGGATCATATTCGGGATGTTGAGGTTGAGTCTCCATCTATTGAGTTTATTCACGTGGTGTCAGAATTTACAGAAATGTTTCCTAATGATTTACATGGTATGCCTCCAGATAGAGATATAGACTTCTGCATTGATTTAGAACCTGGTAATCGTCCAATTTCCATCCCTCCATATCGCATAGCCCCAACAGAATTAAGAGATCCTAAGGCTCAAATCCAAGAACTTCTTGATAAGGGATTTATTCGCCCTAGTGCTTCCCTATAGGGTGCTCCAGTTTTGTTTGTTAAGAAAAAGGATGGTAGTATGAGAATGTGTATAGATTACCGGCAATTGAATAGGGTCACTATTCGAAACAAATATCATTTGCCTCGAATAGATGATCTTTTTAATCAATTGCAAGGTGCATCAGTGTTCTCTAAGATTGATCTAAGGTCGGGTTACCATCAGTTGAAAATTAGGCCTGAGGATGTGCCCAAGACGGCGTTTAGAACCCATTAAGGGCACTATGAATTTCTGGTTATGTCTTTTGGTTTGACTAATGCGTCTACAGCTTCCATGAGTTTGATAAATTGGGTGTTCAAGCCATTTCTTGACTCGTTTGTTATAGTCTTTATTGATGACATTTTGGTCTATTTGAAAAGTGAGGAAGAGCATGCCGACCATCTTCGTATTGTTCTGGGTGTTCTTGGAAAACAAAGGTTGTATGCGAAATTTTCTAAGTGTGAATTTTGGTTGACTTCTGTTGCATTTTTGGGACATGTAGTGTCAAAAGAAGGGGTAATGGTAGATCCTCAAAAGATTGAGGCGTTTAAGAATTGGGTTCAGCCTAGCTCTCTAACGGAAGTTAGGAGTTTTGTAGGGCTCGCTAGCTACTATCATCGGTTTGTGAAGAACTTTGCTTCTATTGTCACTCACTTGACCAATTTGACCAAAAAAAAGATACCATTTGAATGGATTGAAAATGTGAGGAGAGCTTTCAAAAGCTCAAGACTCTTTTGACCACCACACCTAATCTAGCATTACCGATTGAGGGTAAAGATTTCATTGTTTATTGTGATGTTTCACATTTTGGTTTAGGTGTTGTGTTGATGCAGGATAAGAACGTTATAGCTTATGCATCGCATCAATTGAAGGTACATGAGAGGAATTACCCAACACATGGTTTGGAGTTGGCAGCGATATTATTTTCTCTTAAGATCTGGCAGCATTACCTGTATGGTGTTAAGTGTGAGGTATTTACTGATCATCATAGTTTGTTGCATGTGTTTAATCAAAAGGATCTGAATTTGAGACAGAGAAGGTGGATGGAGTTACTCAAGGATTATGATGTAACCATTCAATACCATTCGGGCAAGGCTAATGTAGTGGAAGATGCTTTGAGTCAGAAAGCGGTGAGTATGGGTAGTTTATCTTTCTTAAGTGTAACCAAGCAACCTTTTGGCTAAGGAAATTCAGACCTTGGAGTCTAAATTCATACAGTTGGGCATCTCAGAGAGAGGTGGAGTGTTAGCTAGCATTGAAGTGAGGGTCATATTCATTAAAGAGATTAAGTCCGTGAAAGTTCAATGGAAGCATCATCCAGTTGAGAAAGCTAATTGGGAAATCGAGAGGCACATGCGAGACAAGTATCCCCAATTGTTCGTCGATTCAGATACTACTTCATTCCTTCTTTAGCTTGTTTTTCTAAAGTTTTGTCACTCGGGGACGAGTGATGGGTAAATTGGTATCTATTGTAACGACCGGGTTCCGTCGTTATAGCAAAGCCAATGGTGAAAAATTTTGGGCCAAAAAATATTTTCGTAGTAACTTGGAATTTCCCAACCTAGTCCAGATTTGGATGAAATCAGAGTCATTGACTTCCAAGGAAATTTGGTAGCAATTGGGTGATCTAATTATGTTTTTGAATACATAAGTAGTTATATAAATCGTTAAGGAATTCGTACGACTTTACGAAATTGAATTCGGGTGAGTAGAACTCCCGAAATTGATCTTAGCGTGAACGGGTAGTTTCTAAGTGTCGTTGGTTGAAGGCGTATTGTGAAATTGGGGTATTTGAATTATTAAAATAGCTCATTGTTTCGTGCAAGCCTCTTTGGTGGTGATTTCGGTCGCCAGGGCGGGACTGCTGTAGCGGGGAAAGGACCGCAGTGGCGGGCTAGACGCGACTTAAAGTCGTAAATAAACCCCAAAAATATTTTATTCTACAATTTTTGAATTTGAGAGCTAAGGAACGAACCCGGGGATTTTCTTGAAGCTTTCCACCATTCTTGAGGCTAAAGGTAAGATTTTAACTCCCCGAATCCATTTTTTAATCCGTAAAACGTAATCGAATGGGTAATTATCGATGGGGGAGGGTTTTGATCTAAAAACTATGGTGGAAAAAAGCCCTAATTTGGATACTTGGGATCATGGGTATTATCTAGGGTTGTTAGAATTGTTCGTAATTCGGGTAATTAGTGATTGTTTATTGATTTCCATATTATATTGATTGTTTGTAGACCAAGAACAAGCGGAACGAATTCGGAAAGGGAAGGATCAAGTTTTTTAGGGTTTCAAGCTTTTTTTTATGTAGGTGATGGTTGTGATTCTATGATTGTGTGATGTATGTTTGTCTTTGCTTCATTATGATACATGTATGTATGTGAATGTTGCATTATTGATCACACTTGTTGTAAATGAGGATATATGAATGAACAATGACATGAATCATGACTTGATTGTATGATTATGAGAATGTACTTTGTGATTGTGATTGTGGATTGTTGAATGGATCGGGTGTTGCATTCCGACACACTAACTTGGATCGGTTGCCACGTTTCGGCATAAATATGGGATCTGTTGCCACATTTCGACATAATTATTGGATCGGGTACTACATTCCGGTATGTTAATTGTTTGGGTTTGGGTTCCATGAGAGGACCAATGACTTGTCATAATTGTGTATCTTGAGAAATGTGAAATTGTTCGTGGTTCGTAAATGATGATGATATTGTATATGTTCGATATATGCTTATGATTATATTGTTGTATTGACTTATATATGTTACACTTAGTGGTATAGCCGCGTGATCCTACCATTACACTGTGGTTGTGTACTGATACTGCATTTGCTCTTTCTTTGTTGAGTACAGGGAATCTTCAAGCGGCTATTGACAGACCTTGCTTAGAAGATCAGTGATCGTTCGAATTCAAGGGTGAGCCAGTTCTTCCAGGCATCCATGAGTTCTCTTTCTGTCTATGTCCACATTTCGGACTCAGACTTTCTAGTTAGTTATTAGTTCATTAGTTTGGGGTTGTATCCCTTCTTGTTTAGACTTGTTGAACTTTAGATGTTTTGGTACATTGACTTTCAGGTTCTAGGTGTAATTTCCGCATTGTTTAGTTGTTAGATCTTTTGGAAGTTTATGGGAACTTGAAACTTTAGCTATTTAGTAACTTAAATGTTTTAGTATTTTTGGCTTAGTTGTTTGGTTTGGGTTGTAGTAGTGGTTCTCCCACCGGAGGGTTAGTGTGGGTGTCAATCACGATGGTCTGAGTCGTGGCAATAAATAAATAAATAAAATATTAATATAATGTTGACATGATGAATTAAATATAATTAAAGATATCAAGTAAAATAAATTTAAAAACTATTCCACAAATAAAATCAGTACATACGGAAAAACTTACCACAAAAATAAATAAAGTTCTTCATACATCACAATTTTTTTCAATGATTTCATCCCTAATTTTATCATGCAAATTTTCTATAGTAGTAGACGATCTGCCTTGTATTTCTGAAGGTATCTCTGAAGGCTCCCCATTTTCTTCTTCGATTTCTGTAGTAATGTCTTCATTTGCAAATAGTTGAAGTCTTTTATCAGTGGTAGAATGTCGTCATATGAAATTATGTATAGTCATAGTACTTGTAACAAGATGAACCTGAGTGTCAAATTTATAAAATATAAAAAATAATAATAATATATAAACATAAATAAAATAAAAAGTTTATCATATAAAAATAAAAATAAAAAATTCTTGAATGAAACTTAACAAAACTTATAAAATATGTTAATTAATTAATAAGAGATATATTGGTAAATATGTAAATATGTAAGGGATATTTTAGTCTCCATAAAAATAATTTTCTGCTTCTTCTTTTTTTAAGAAGCAGAAATTTTCAACTACTTCCCAACAGCAGAAAAATTATTTCTGCTTTTATTTAAAAGCACTTTTGAGGGTTTGCCAAACACTTGATTTTTCATTAAAAAAAAGTGTATTTTTCTAAATAAAACAAACACTTTTGGCCTCTCAACAGCAATGCCAAACAGGTTCTTAGTCTTGTTTATTTGATTTATACAATGATATTTTGAACTGCAAGACATGTGTTTTCCCCTACAGAGCACCCAAAATCTGCTACAGGAAATGGGCTACAATCAGGATTTATTATCCCCATATCTCAATCAACTCGATCATTACTTTTTTTGAATATTTGTAACATCCCGCCTTAGAAAGAGCTAAATTTAGAAAGAACTAAGTTGGAAAGAGCTAATTGAGATTTGTTCAAATTAAGTTAATGTTGTGAGTTATGGGTCAACTTCAAACGACCATAACTTTCAGTACATGATGATTTAGGTGGCCCATAAGATATCAAATGAAAGGTCTTTGAATCCTCTTTCCAACGCCACCAAGTTTGCTAAGTTTTGTGTTCGAATGAGGGAGATATGCCTGTTTGAGGTCAACCTACCCAATTAAGGAAATTTACCTGAATTAATGAGGGGAATTTTGGTATTTTCCTTACCCTGTCAACTTTAAACGTTTTTAGTAATATTTTAGGGGTCAAGACTGATTTGGGTCAGTTTTCACAATCCAAAATACGCTTAGGGTTTTGAGAAGAGTTTAAGTGAAAAAAAAGAGGAAAGTTCAAGGTGTTCGTCAAGGTTCTTAAGATTTGTCGAGGAATTCGCCAAGGGTTAATCCCTCAGAGGTATGTAAACTCTCACAATGTTGGGTTCGTTCACCCACATGCCAATCATGTAATTTTAGATCCGTAATATCATTCTTGAAGTTGAATGATTTGAGCTCTTGATCAGTTTCTTGAAGTTTCAGTCTTAAATCGTTAATGATGAGTTTGATGAGTTCTTTAGATGAATGTTAGGAGTTTGAGGGTTGTTTTGAGTACATTTCCATGTACTTGTGTTGGGAATTCAAATCTAAGTGAGTTGAGAAGAAACCATTCGATTCTAGGAGAATTAGGGCCAAAAATCGAAGAAGAAAATTCGTCGAAATATTCTGGGGAGAGGTTTGGGTGGCGCGCCCCAGATGCTCCAAGGGGGATGGGGCGGCGCCCCAGCAGTGCGCCACATTTGGGTCTTTGAAGTTTATGGGTTGGCGCCCCACGCCAGAAGTGCACCAGGGTCACCTGCCCCCACCTTTTTTCCGTCGTTTGCTCCGTTTGAGTCCTCTTAAAGTGTATCTACACTCTCTTCTGATTCTAACTACTCTAAACTACATTTAAACATCAAGAGATCCTTCATAACATGAATCATAATCCTTGAATTCATAACTCAAATTCAAGTAGAGTTAAGTGAAAAGTCTTGAGAGTTCTTTCGAGTCATTTTGAGAAGTCTTTTACAATCTTTTAAAACTTGTTTTAAGACTTGAGTACTTGAGTATGAGGATGAGGAGAGTTGAGTTTCATTTTTCAAAATGAATATATAGGGACTAAGTATCCCCAAGAGTAAATGTTTTCACATTTAAAATGAGAGGAAATATCGATTTTCAAATGAGTTCATGAGGAATTTTTGAGTATAATCTCTTTTAAGAGAACCTTTTGAGTAATAATCTCAAAGCTTGAGGATGAGGAAATTTTTTTAAACATATGAGCTGAGTTATATTTTTGGGAGTAGTATTGAGCACTAATATGGGGACGAGTTCATACAACTCAAAGTCCTCATAAACCATATAGCCAACGTGGGTAGAAAGGGTCATACTTTTTAGATGATTCCTTATTGCTTTTTAAGCATAGCTTGGTGGATCCACTTAGTTGAGGATGTCTTATACTCTGGCAAGGTATAGGACAGTTTTGGTAGTGTGAGCGAGACGTTGTATCATCACATAGCTCATAGTGATGGTTGTCGGTTAGAGAATCTCCCAAATTGAGTTATTTTGTATCTTTACATACAAACTGAGTTATTATTGTATTTTTAAATACATTGAGTTGTAATCTACTATTTTAAATGCTTTATATAAAATGCATCTTTATTGTTGTTTTTATATTATATTGAGTTGAGTATCCATGAGTTGAGATTGAGTTGAGTTGAGGTGAGGTGAGTATGTGTCATGCCGCGAGCCTACACCCTGGACTTGACCGGTACTCGAGAACCATTGTTGGCCTCAAGCGAACCCTTGGCCTAGCTTAACTATTAGCGGAAGACTTACTCATAAACAAGATGAACTCAAAAGCACAACTTTACTCAATGTCTTAAAGAAATACTCAGAATATTTTAGAAATAAAACATTCAACTAGCCAATGAGGCAACTCAATTCTCAACATAAACAATTGAAAAATGAAAAGACTCATGAACTACTATCTTTCTTCTATGAAGCATCTAATACTATGAGGGATATCGGGACAAGACCCCCGATCATTGATGAGTCCACGATTTGGACTCATTTAGGGCTTTATTTGGATAGATTTTGTGTCCTTAGATGCTTGTTTTGTGCCAATAACTGATGTAAAACCCTTGATTTCCAGGTATTTGGATTGAGGAACAAAGCATGGACACTAATTTGCAAAAAGGAACAAAGCAAGCTGAAAGAGCGAAGAAATGAAGGTTTGGTGATCTCCAAGTCCCTTTGGCGAGTCGTTGAATGGCCATTACCTCGCCTAAAGTTCCAGTGTGCCAAGCCCTGAAGGAGAAAATCAATTTGGCAAGAGAAAAGAGCAGTCGGCGTGTCGCCGAGTGGTTCCACGATGCAGTGTGATCGCCCAAAGTTACAGAACTTGAGGATGCTGAAGGTCAAAGCAAAAAGGCGATGGAACTGACCAAAGGGCGGATCGCCGAGTTGATCGGCGAGCCCGACTTACTGCGCCGAATGGCCCTTCGCAGCATATTTTTGGTGACCATAAATACATTTGCAAACAGTATGTTTAGTATCAAATTTTATTCTGAACATTCATTAGAGTAATTTTTGAGTTTGAACTCTAAGTTTTGAGACAACTTTTCCTTAGCTTTGAAGAATTGAAGTTTTCCATTTTTGAGAAATTGGAAGTGGGTCTTTGAGATTCTTCGAATCAAACCTTTGTAAAGACGAAATTAATCTTACCAGTTGATGGAAACACAATTTGGTAGCGATTTCTATCTTTTTATGATGTCTAACTAAAACCCCAATTCTTGGGGTGTGATTATGTGATTATGGGCTGATTTAGCTTATGGGTATTGCTAATTGTTAGTCTAAATGTTGTTTAGAAGTGATTTCAATATGTAATTGTGGTTAGAATTAAAGGATTGTAGTTGCAAATGCATTTCTACCTTCGTATTTTTTGCTTGCTCGAGAGAGAGGTTTTAAAACCAAGATTACCTAATTAATGGTCTGTGGGTATTGGGTTGTCATGGGTTCAGCTCGAGAGAGTGAACCCTAAACCTTTTTCCACACATTCAGCTCGAGAGAGTGAATGGACTAAGGTGTTGGTTGTTCTTATTTGCTTGTTTGTTGGTGTTCGAGAGAAACCAACTTGATTCGGGGTAAATTGTTTGAGAGAAAGTTTATCCCCACTAAAGTCTAGAATATTCACTGATTTACAGCTATTTACTAACAGTTGCAATTACCCATTTGTCTATATTAGCCTATAATCGAATCACATCCCAAGAACCCGTCTCAATATTTGTTAATTCGTATTATTTGTTGCTATTGTAGTTGATAATTAAAACCAAAACCCCCTGTTATTTGACATTCGTGTCAACCCCCTGATTTACATTATGTTGTTAATCGTAAATGTCTATTTTTATGGTTGATTTGAACATATTCATATTTTCTTACTGTATCTTAAACAGGTACCACTCCCTGTGGGATTCGACCCCAACTCATTTAGTTGGGTTATATACTGACTAACGATCGTTGACTCTTAGAACTAGATTAAGTGTCTTTCATAGTGTTATTCAATCAATCATCCTAACAACTGAAATAACTGAAAATAAAGAAAGGATCCTCCGAAAGCAAGGAGGCTCACCAAATAACTTTGGAACTCAACTGGATCAACAAAGCGATGGTTGATAATCCTGGTTACCTGTATCTGCATCATAAAATGATCTAGGCCAAATGGTGTAAGTACATTAAATGTACAAGTATGTGAGGGGAAATCTAAAACATGACATAAGCTTGAACTGGAACTGAAGAAACAACTTACCTCGTCTCAACTCAACTCAACCTCAACTCAATTCCATATAAAGCAATAACAATAATGCAAAATAAAGAAAAGCTTTTAAAATAGTAAATAGCAACTCAATGTATTGGAAAATACAATATAATTCAGTTTGTATGCAAAAACACAAAATAACTCTGTTTGAGAGATTCTGTAACCGACAACCATCACTATGAGCTATGTCATGATACAATGTCTCACCCACGCTGCCAGAACTGTCCTATACCTTGCCGGGATATAGAACTCCTCAAATAAGTGTATCCACTAGTCTATGCTAAATATTAATAAGGAATCATCTAAAAAGTATGGCCCTTTCTACCCACGTTGGCTACATAGTTTATGGGGATTATGAGTTGTTAGAACTCTCCCCCATATCGATTCTCAATACTACTCCCAAAATATAACTTAGCTCATATGTTTTTTTAAAAAAATATTTCCTTTTCCTCAACTTTGAGATTATTACTCAAAAGGTTTCTCTTAAAAAGGATAGTTCTCAAAACTCCTCATGAACTCTTTTGGAAATCGGTGTTTCCTCTTTTATTAAATGTAAAAACATTTCTCTTGGGAATACATATTTCTCATATATCATTTTAAAGAAAATGAACTCAACTCTACTCTTCCTCAAACTCAAATGCTTGAGTCTTAAAACAAGTTTAAAAGGTTGTAGAAAGACTTCTTAAAATGACTCGAAGAACTCTCAAGACTTGACTCTTAACTTTACCTTGAATTTGAATTATGAGTTCAAGGTTAAGATTCGTGTTATGAATGATTTCTAGATGTTTAGAAGTAGTTTAGAGTAGTTAGAATCAAAGGGGAGTAAAGGTACCCTCTGAAAGAACTCAGACGGGCAAAACGATAGAGAACGGGTGGGGGCAGACGACCTTGACGCATTGAGTGCGCAGGGTGCCAGCCTTTATCCTACATACTAGTAGTTGGAGCGCAATGGCTTGCACAGGGCGCCAGGCGCCAAACTACAAAAGCCCTTTTCTGGCGCACGCACAGAGCGCCAGCCTCTTCCCAGATTTTTCTAACAAATTTTCTTTCTCATTGTTTTACCCTAATTTGCCTAGAATCAAATGGTTTCTTCCCCAATCACTTAAATTTGAATACCCAACATAAGTACACGGTAATATACTCAAAACAACCCTCAAATCACTAACTTTTATCTCAAGAACTCATCAAAATCCCAACAATCAAGATTACGAAAGGAATTTCAAGAAAACTTATCAAGAACTCAAATCCTTCAACTTTGAGAACGAAATTGCATAAAAATAACATGATTGGCGTGTGGATGAACGAACCCAACACTATGATAACTCACATACCTCTTAGGGATCAAACCCTTGACGAAACAATCTTCGATCCGCAATAAAATCTGATAATCGCCTTGATTCTTCCCTCCCTTCTCCTCTTTTCTTTTCTTGAACTTTTTTCTAAAACCCTAGCGTAAATTAAGATTGTAAAAACTGAACCTAATCAGTTTAGACCCCTAAATATTACCATAATTAGTTTTAAGTTGATGGGGTAAGGAAAAGACCAAAATACCCCTCATATTGTCGGGTAACTTTCCTTAACTGAAAAGTCTGACTTCAAATAGGCATATCTCCCTCATACGAGCTCGAACTTTGGCAAACTCGGTGGCATTGGAAAGAGAATTCCAAGACCTTTCATTTGATATCTTGTGGGCCACCTAACACATCTTGTACTGAAAGTTATAGTCGTTTGAAGTTGACCCAAAATTCACAACTTAAGAATAACTTATAAAATTTCAAATTTGGCTCTTTCCAAATTAGTTCTTCTTATATTTAACTCTTTCAAATACCGAGGTGTTACGGTATGTTTCCTTCCAAGTTCAAGATTTTATGTTATGTTCAATGTTCCCCATACATGCTCGTACATTCAATGCATTGATGTCATTTGGCTTCTATCGTTTCATGATGCAGATACAGGAGATCAAGGTCATCAACAGGTGCTTCGTTGATACTATAGCAGTTCAAGTTAGCTTTGGTGAGCCTACTTGCTTCCATAGGATCCCTCATTTACTTTCATTTATTTCAATTTTGTTAGGATGATCGGGGATCTTGTCCCGACATCCCTCATAGTATTAGAGGCTTCATAGACAGTAGTAGATGAGAAGTCTGTTTCATTTTCTATTGTTAATGTTCTAGACTTGAGTTGCCCTTGTGGCCAATTTGGATATTTTGAAATGTTCTAAGTTAAGTATTTAAGACATTTGAGTTAAAACTTTATATTTGAGTTTAACTAATGTTGAGTAAGTCTTCCGCTGAGAGTTCAGCCAGGTCAAGGTTCGCTTGGGGCCAGTAATGGTTCTCGAGTGCTGGCCACGTCCAGGGTGTAGGTTCGAGGCGTGACAAACTTGGTATCAGAGCATAGAGTTCAAGAGTCCTAGGGTGTCTGTGAAGTCGTGTCTATAGAGTCTTAGTTATCGGTATGAAGCACACCACATCTATAATTAGAAGGCTGCAACATTTAGGAACTATCTCACGTCTATCATACTCTTTTCGTGCGATAGAGTTTAACTCTATAAAGTTTCTTTCTAATTCATACTTGCACGTATCTTTTAGATCATGTCTCCACGAAGAGCTCTCTGAGGTCGTCCTGCTAGGAGGAATGTTGATCCCCAGGATCAAGGGATCCGCAATGCACCAAAAGTGCAACCCCAAGGAGAGGTCACTAATCCTAAGTTCTGGGATGCTATCCGGATGCTGAGTCAAGTGGTGACCAACCAAGCTGGGCCACAAAGAGAGAATCGACAGGATGTGGTTGATACATCCAAGATCCGTGAGTTAGGGTCAGATATGGAGTCGAGTTGGGTCTCGAATCAGGGTTAGATCGCGGGTCATGAATCAAAAGTTGAATTTTGAGTTGGATTTGGGGTCGGAGTCAGGTCAGGTCTCAAGTTTGATCCTGATTCAAAATTGGATCCTAAGTTAGATCTTGGGGGCGGGAGTCGAGGTCGAAGCACGATCAGATCTTGGGTCTTGGGTTGGGTGTATTGATCAGATCCCAAGTTGGATGTTAGGATTGAAAGGTGGGGTCGGATCTCGTGTCGGAGTCGGGTCTCGATAGAGGTGGCAAAATCAAACTCAATCCATTCAACCAGCCCAGTCCATTTAAAATAGGCGGATTATTAACCTGCTCATTCATTAGCTCAACTCATTTCAACCCATTAGAAATTGGGTCAATATGTAATCCGAATTGGCTCATGAAAAATCTTGTAAAAATATTTTTTCAATTTGGTATGTTGTGTATAGTTATAATAATAAAAAAATATTAGGTACTAAAATAGTTTAAAAGAACAAATAAAATAATTAAGCTTAGTAAAAGTTGGGTTGGGTTTGGTCTTGACCCGTAATGTAACTCATTACCTAATCTATTTTGACTCAACCTGTTTTGATTCAAGCAAATTTGGGTTGGATTGGGTCTTGACCCTATGATTGTCTTAACAAATTATGACCCCTCCAAATTTGACCTAACCCGTCCAATTGTCACCCATAGGTCTCGAGTCGGGATCGAGCCTCAAATCGAGTGTCGAAGTCATGTCCTGAATTGTTCATTAAGTGTCTGCTTCGAATCCCAATTTGGAAGTTAGATACTGATCCTGGGTCCTGAGTCAGGTCTCAAGGCTAGATTCCAAATTAAAAAATATTTTTCATTCACCAACTTAACTTAGAAAATATTTTCAAGTAAGTATTTTTCACTTATTAATTAAAGATGAGAAAATAATTTAAAAATCAACTTATTTTTTAAAAAAATATTTTTCTTCGTACCGACATATTACATCATTAAATCACACTTGACCAACCAAAATAGAACGGCCATGAATATTTTACTCAAAGAAGACTTATCATCATGCATGTGACAACAGGTGGCACTAATTAGTTGATTGATTGCATCAACCAGGCACATGGCAACAACACAAAGGATTTCTAAATTATCCACTCTTTTTTAATTTCTTCTGATGGTAAGTATCTTCTTGTTTGCAATCCACGTGGTTTAAATTACGTCTGTTTACGTGCACTCCTCCGTGCCATTTGTTGTCTAATGGACTAAAAATTTTTTCCATATCTATTTTTAGATATTTTTAAAATTTTTCTACAACGACAATACTTCATTTATCCCTAATTACTTGTCCACATTTTATTTTTTAGTTATTCCTAATTATTTATCCATTTTGACAAATCAAGAAAGGACAATTTTGTTACCTATTATATCCTCAATTAATTACTTTGAAAAATATAGAACTTCTTAAAAATCTTAAGTATTTAATTCATCCACTTCATAATTAATAGGGGTAAAATGGTAAACTCACTATGTCAATTATTATTTTTTTAATAGGTGTGTCAATTCAAAGGTGGGCAAGTAATTAGAGATAGAGGGAGTACTATTTTTAGAGCCTTTTTTATATTGCTATTGGGAGCTCAAAAACACTTATTTTGAGAAAAAACATATTTTTTAAAAAAAATAAGTGTTTGGCAAACCTGTAAAACTGGTTTTAAATAAAAGCAGACAGTTTTTCTGTTGTTGCGAAGAAGCTAAAAAATTCTGCTTTTTTTAAAAAAAAGAAGCAAAATAGAAAATTATTTTTTTTCAAGACTAATATATATATCTTATTAGTGTAATTAACATATCTCATATATTTGATTAAGTTCCATTTAATAATTATATTTTTTATTTTTATATGATAAATTTAATATTTTATTTTACGTTTACGTATTATTATTTAATTTATTATTTTACGTATTATTTTACATAATTAGAAAACAAGAAAAAGGTAACAATAACATTAATTGTAAGATTAGAAAAAAGGAAGAAAAAATAACAATTACATATTTCAACCTTTCAAAAAATGTATAAGACTTGGTTGAAAATTTGAATATGAACAATTTAATTTAATAAAAATAAAAATTTAATTTAATTTATTCTAATAGATGTTTAAATTAGTTTTTTTCTATAAAATAATTTTAATTAAAAGTACAGTAATACTTGCACTTAATCATAATTTAACTCTCAAAAGTATTTTTTTAAAAAGAATTAGTCAAACACGATTTGCTTATAAAAAGCACTTTTCAAATGAATTAGCCAAACACAAATTGTTCTTTTTTTCAAAAGCATTTTTCTAAAAAGAAATTTTTAAAAAAATTATTTCAAAAAATAAGCAGTTTTTAGCAGCAATGTGAAACAGGCTCTCAGTGTTCGCTGTGTAATATAGGTAATTTTTTCTATTTTAATTTGTGTGACGTCAACTAAACTTGGAGTCAAATAAATATAATACAATATTTTAATTTATTAATTATTATAATTTTTAATATTTTAAATATATTTTATACACTAATTTATGTGGCATATATGTAATTTTTAGAATTAATTGAATTTTTCTGTATTTTTTATATATTTTAAATTATTGATTATTATTATTTATAATAATTTATTCATAATTTTTAAAATATATATCATATTAAAAAAATTAAAGTTTTTCTAAAACTACCATCATCTAGATATAAGACCCAAAAAAAAGATATAAGACCCAACGACAAATGGCTACCTATTTTTGAGTGCTTATGAACAGTAGTAATAACTTAAAGATAAATATATAACAATTTGATAATTATTTTAATTCACCTTCACTTACTTACAATAAATATGTTTTAAATAAATATGTTTTAATTTCATTTGATGTCTAACTTCAACTCACATGTGCTTTAATGACTTTTGTCCTATAAACATTTTCTAATCTTTATTAATCATCTTTTGGTTAATCCTAAAGTTGGGATAGATTCATAAGAGATTTGATTAGATTTTACTTATGATATCGATCAAAATGAAACATCAAAAGAATTAATTGTTGAGTCATACGAAGTAAGAAATATTTAAGTGTCATTTTTAGAAAAGAAATTGAACCACTTGTTTTGATCGAGAAGAATATATCATTCAGCGGAGAAATTTTAAAATTGCAGAAATGATAGTGAGTTTTTAATGTACATTTAAAATGAATGATAATTAATAGGTCATTCTAGTCTTTTAAGATGTCAACTAGCAATATCTCTGTGTGAAATATGTTTTGCTATTATATTTTTATTGTTTAAAGATGTAAATTATTAGTCTTAGAATTATATAATAATAGACTGTGTAATTATTTAAAAAGAAAAGGGTATAGTATACCCATTTATTTTGTAATTTGAAGTTGATATATAAATTGATAAAAAAAATATGATTCATATATAGTCTTATTATTACATGAATGACCCATATTTACCCTTTACATAAACGAAGATGAAAAAAAAATTAAATTTATTTTTTTCATTGTTTTTTTTAAAAAAGAATTGTGTAGGGTATATAATTTTTTTTATTACTTTGATTCAACAGATAATTTGAATTTATTATTTTTATTGACAAATTTATTTTAACTCATTTTCTTGTAATTAGTTTTTATAAATACCTCAATTAATTTTTACATATACAAAAATAAATTATAATATAACACAAAAAAAAATCAATTCTTAAATTTTGTTACTTTTATTAAATAAATAATATATGAGTTACTTTTATAACGATAGAAATATATGATTGATTTTTTCACTTTCATTAGATAAAAAGTGTGTATATATGAGTCATTGTATAATAATAGGGGTATATATAAGCTACTTTCATAATGAGTGGTATATAGTTCTAAATGACAAAATTGAGGGGTATATCAAACTATTTTTTCTTTTTTCTATTAATGTCACGGTGGTCTTGTCCAGTCAATATAATGATGATATTTTTATTACATTTGATAAAGATTAACGACTTAGGAGAATATAAATGGTAAATTAAAAATTGATTTGAAATGAAAATAAATTTTATATTAGCGAGAATAATTGTTATATGATATATAAATGGTTTAAAAAGTAATTATATGAATTATAAATTTTATCTACATATGAAATTAATAGCTAGTAGATATGTATAAATTAAATGTGTTTTTTCTTGACAAAATATGAATTTATGGGTCAGTTTTTAAATGTGAAAAATCTCAATTCATAATTTGAAATATCCAAATCATGACTTTTAAAGAATCTAAAATCTCATAATTTCAAATTATGAAATGAAATTAATATAAAATTACATGTCCAAATAATACTAATTTTACATCATAAAATAAAATTGTATACCCAAACACTTACTTAGTAAACACAAATCTTTATTCAACAACGAAATTAATAAGAAAAAGTGACGGAGAAGTCGCAATTGCAGAACACTTTTGTTGACTTATACGATGAGGGAGCAATGAATAACAAAGACTCAAATCACAATAACATTCAAAAGGATAAGAGAAGAAAAAAGAATCAAGTAATGCTTGGGTTGAATAATTCTTTAAGAAAATAATGATACGTGGGAGGTGTCAAGATGAGTCCAAATAAAAGCAATCTATCTAATTCATCTAAATTTTTTTAATAGGACTAAAGATAATTTGAATTAGATTTAATCTCAAGTGTATTCAAACCTTAATCCATTTTTAAAGAATCTTCAATTTTAACCCGTTATAAATTTTTTATTTACATTAGCGAAATGTATGTTCTCATATAAAAGGTATGAATTTCTATTTATTTTATATTTTCTAGGATTTATCTATCCATTTGTAACTTATTTTTGTTATTTTTTTGAATTGAAATTTAAATTGCGATTATAAAAATTAAATTATAATATGTTATAATTATTGAAATTAAGTAGATTGAATTAAGCAGTCATGACACAATTCAATTTTTAGCCCATTTGAATTCAATTTATTTGAATCCAATGTAAATTTATATTAATTATAATCCTTATTCATTTTAATATTTCTAATTTTAACTCAACCACCCATTTAACGACCAAGTACAAATGAGAGAAACACAACAAAATCAAAAGCAAAATTTGAAGTGAACAACACACCAAAAACGAGGATTCGAAGAAGTTCACAAAAGTGGTCATCAACACACAAACCCCTCCCCCATCCACCCACCCACCGAAGTACTATCATTTTTCTTTTACATGATTATTATTGGTGTGAAATCACAATCTTGACATTTTAACCAAAAGTGATGAACTAGATTGGTCAATCAATAAAAGTTCTTTTAAATAGAAGTAGAAATAAAAAAAAAATTATTGGAAAGAAGTTGAAAGTTTTTTGCTTTTTAAAAAAAGCAGCGAAATCAAAAAATTATTTGTCTCAAGACTACAATATTCTTTTCATATATACATATTTATCAATATATTTTTTATTAATTAATTAACATATTTCATAAGCTTGGTTAAATTTCATTTAAGAATTTTATTTTCTATTTTTATATAATAAATTTTATAATATATTTTATGGTTATATATTATTTTACGTATTAGTTTGTAGAATTAGAAAAAAGTAACAACAATATTTTTACAAAACTAGAAAAAAGAAAGAAAAATAACAATTAAAGATTCTAGCCTCCTAAAAAGATATAATATTGATTGAGAATTTAAACTTGTAAATTTTAATTTTAAAAAATAAAATTTAATTAATTTTTTTGATAGATTTTACAAACTCAAACATATATGATATAATACTCTAACTTGAAAAATAAAATAACAAGATATTATAATATATATATTTTAATGTTGAAATTTGAAAAATTGAAGTTTTGAAAATTATGATTTTTATAATTTAAAATAATATTTGAACATGCATTTTAGTTGGAACAAATTTGAAATTTGGTAAGTATGTGTTTAAAATATTTGAAGTTCAATTTTTTTCAAAATAATATTTTTAAAATCTAGGGTCAAATACTACATACTAGTAAAGTATTTTTTTTTTCAAAAACAAAAATAGAAATGGAGAGAATATTATCCTTATATTTGACAAGGCATAATCGAAACCGTACTCTATCCATTATCCAAATATCTGTTCCGTTTTATTCTGGTCCGGATCTATTTCAAAACGAATCAATTTGAACCGTTGGATTATGATAAAGCAAATTGTACCTTCTAAAAAGATTATAATATTCCCAAATTTGATCCACCTGTCGCTTTGTCTCTCGCCTTTTTCCCCTTTACGTCAATCTTGAAATTTCCATTAACAAGATAAACTAAGAACAGAAGAAAGAAAAGGAGAATAACCCTTTTTCAGATTTCCAGTTTCTTCATCAGGGTCGATTGCAAATTTTGTGTCTCTTTTGGGTTTTTTTTTTATTTTTTATGTTGAGGTGTTTGTTTGAGAATTTGAGATAATTTCAAAAGGAAAGCCATGACGAAATTGATGAGCAAAGGTTTTATGTTTCCTTCGTCTTCTGATTGTGGTGAAATTTATCATCATCGTCGTCTTAATCTACCTGGGATCTGTTCTTTTCCCAATAAATCGGTCAATCTTTCTTGTCTTCCTTCGTTGAACCTTTCATCTTCTTGTTTGCCAAGAACCGATTTTTATGGTCGTAGATTGGTTATAAATGAAGGCGTATCCAAGTTCAACCGAAGAAATTCCCAAGTTGTTGATATCACTGCTCAGGTTTGTTTCTTTTTTGTTTTCGAGGGTTTGTGGTTGAAGATCTTGAATATGAGTAGTTTTGGATCATATTTGTTTTCATGATTTTGGGGTCAAATCAAACTTTGTTGAATATTGTTCATTTGCCTGATATTGGTTTAGGTCATTTTTGCTGTATGATGATATGTTTTCCTAAATGGATGCCTTTGTTCAATTTTCTCAACTTGTTTTCTGTGTGCTTACAGATGAGTATTGGAATCAGGAAAGCACAGAAATGGTGGGAGAAAGGGGTTCAACCTAACATGAAAGAGGTGAACAGTGCACAAGAACTTGTTGACTCTCTTTTGAGTGCAGGGGACAAATTAGTTGTTGTTGATTTCTTTTCCCCTGGCTGTGGAGGTTGTAAAGCTCTTCACCCCAAGGTAGAAAAAACTCCTTTTCTTGTTTAAGAATGTTTTTGAATGTCAATATAAGATCTGTAAACTGTATTTGTATTAGTTTTGAACTGACTTTATTGAATTGGTAAATACAGTTGTGTCAGCTGGCAGAGATGAATCCAGATGTGCATTTTTTACAGGTGAACTATGAGGAACACAAGTCGATGTGTTACTCTCTTAATGTACATGTTCTCCCATTTTTCCGTTTCTATAGAGGAGCTGAAGGCCGTGTTTGCAGCTTTAGCTGTACCAATGCCACGGTTAGTTCTTTATGCACCTATTACCTGCTTTTTCTACAGCTCTGCCATAGCAATTTATCGTGTTTCTGGATAAGAATGTTGATGATGGATTCCAATAGCTGTCAATGCTTTCTTCGAATTCAGTGAAAGTCATTGGATCTCGCTTTTCTTGTCTAGGTCTGTCCTTAAGTTTTATCCACAATTAACACTTTCAATTGATAGATCTTCTCCTTGATGTCTTCAAGATACTAGTCTTGAATCTTGATCTTCTTAGAAATGTGAAGCAGTGATTTGATATACCGAGCTAGATTCTCTGCGAATGTTATAACATCAATGCTATTTTTGGCTGTGCATTCATTTTGTTGTATTTGTCATCTTTGTTTGAAACTGTAGTCTAATATCAGTGTTGCATACTATGTAACAGATCAAAAAATTCAAAGATGCACTGGCGAAGTATGGTACAGATCGTTGCACCCTTGGGCCGCCTAAAGGGCTGGAGGAGAAAGAGCTACTAGCACTGGCAGCTAACAAGGATCTCTCCTTTAATTACACTCCAAAAACAGAAGAAGCACCCGTCCTTGTTACCTCACAAAAGGAAGTTCAGGATACAACTCCTCCAAATATAGAGTCCCCTCTACCACTTCCTCTTCCTCTCCCCATTACGTCAACTAGCTCACAGACTGCCAAACGGGATACAGAGAAAGAAGCATATGCTACTTCTGGTAGATGATTTTAAAATTTGTGGTAAATGATGTTGAAGAGGTTATATCTGTACAGCTATATATATTATGCTTTGTTGTGTTATAAGACGATTGCAGTCTGGAGGAACTTAAATATTAGTATAGGGAAATGTGAAATATTTACTGGCTACTGCTGGGTATAATCTGGTCTTGTACATATTTAATGTGGAAGCTCTGGTATATATGTGAAGCCTGAGCGATAGCGAGAGTCCACTCTTCCCTTTTACTTGGCTTCTCCTTTTTTAATTGGAGTAAGTCGAAATGGTTCTCTGATATTAGTAAGATGTTTGTACTGGTTTTTGATCTCTTTGTTATTGAGTAATGATAATATGATTGTCTTTTTTATTCTCCTGTTTCTGACCGTGTTTAGCTTCAATACAATTTCATGGCTCCAATGACATTGTTTTTCATTCCATGGAGTCTATACAAAAGACTGTTAAAGAATCTAAAGTCACAAATCATATAGTTTTGGAGGGGGATGAAGAAGATGTAGCACATGTTATAACTTAGGTATCTAAATAAGCAGACATATCTCCCAAATCAAGTAGGAAAACATCAGGGAAAGGCAAGAAGAATGGTAACTGTTAAGTGATATGAAGCTTCATCAATGGAGAACTATACAAGAGTTCCCATGGAGAAAAGAGGAGAGCTCTAGAGAGAAAGAGATAATATTATTTCGACTCAAAATGAACTGTATAGCTTTACATCATTTATACACACAACTTTCTTTTTAACTAACTTGCTTAATAACTAAGGGACCGTTTGGTTATTGGTTCGAGTTATGCAGGGTTTAGTTATGTAGGATTTAGTTATGTAGGTATTGGTTATGTGGTATTAGTTAGTTATGCAAAGATTACCATTCATGAATTATTAGCTATTGAATATTGAATTTGTTGTAAAATAATATATTATTATTTACAACAAATGAGCAAGCAAATAATATAAATTCTCCCTATTTTTGAATAAAAGTAAAGAAAAAAGAATTCTCCATTTATACTTAAATGAGAATTATGTTTATTTTTTTGCTATTTTATTTTATTTATTTTTCAACTCAAACGAGCACTTTAAATTAATTTCTTGATTTATCGAAACCACAAATAAATTCTAAACGAAAATAATCCAAAAGACAACTACTCTTACTCCTCCAGTTTCCATTGAAGCACCACCGCCACCTTCTCTTGAAGAGCAATCACTGTAGTAATCACCTATTTAATATTTTTTGCAACTTACTTAAAAAAAAAAAAATCCAATATTGCTATGCTAATAATCTATATAGTTAGGTAATGTTCTCAATAAAAAGACATAAAAATAAATCAATAGGGGTAAATGTGTAATTTATTATTTTAATGCATGTATAATAATACTCACATAACTTATTTCACTTTTTATCCCACATAACTTATACATAGATTTCCTCATGAGTTATGTTGGTATTAATTACGTAGGACTACAAAAAAGCACAACCAAACACCGAATAAAATTAATACATTAATAATTTTTACGAAAAAGGGTCAAAATTGCCCCTGAACTATGCGAAATAGATCACTTATACCCTCCATTACATTTTGGGATCAAAAATACCCCGCAGTTATCCCAAGAGACCACAAATACCCTCAAGAGTTAACACCCCAATTTTTTAGTGACGTGGCAAGCCACATGGGACTAATCCCTCCACCTAAGCATTGCCAACTAAGATTCACTACAAAAGAACTTGACTTTTAGTCCACAAAATCCCAAAATATTGCCACTAAAGGTTATGAGTGATTTTTAGTGGTGACTAATGCTCCAACAATCATTCGCTAGTAAAACCTATTTTTTCAACAAAAAAATATGATAATTAATTTTCGATTGCGACCTAATTTTCTAAAATAAATAACTTGCAATAGTCATATTAAAAACATCCAATATTATTACGAAAAATAATCAAAATTACTTCTCGATTCAAATCTCCTACTATATATATATATATATATAATGCATCATTGTACATTTTATACATTTACATATGACATAAAAATAAAACATATAGTGTCTTCAAACTCCTACTTAATCGATATCATATTTGGTTTTTTAAACAATGAAGAAAAAAACACAAACTTAGAATTTAATGTTAAAAACTTTTAGTGACGATTTTTTGGGCTTTTGTGGCGACTGTTGTTGCCGCTAAAGGTCTAGTTCTTTTGTAGTGAATCCTAGTTGGCAACGCTTAGGTGGAAGGATTAGTCCCACGTGGCTTGCCACGTCAACAAATTTTTGGGGTGTTAACTCTTTAGGGTATTTGTGGTCTCTTAGGATAACAGCAGGGGCATTTTTTATCCCAAAATGTAACGAAGAGTATAAATGGTCTATTTCATATAGTTCGGGGGCAATTTTGACCCTTTTCCGTAATTTTTATACCATATTTAGAATCCTACCAACCAAACATGGTATAGATTAGGTTGACTTTTCTACCTAAGACAAAACTTCTACCAAACAAAGTAAAACTGATACAATTTTTTATACAGGAATAAAATGTAAGTTATACAGTAACCAAACGGGCCTAACTTTATTTAATAAACTAACTGCTTAGCTGTAGCCAGCTGGCATTCTTAACAACTAATATATATATATATATATATATTGACACTCCCCTCAAGCTCAGCAGTATGTCTGCTAATTGTAAATCAGTCCTTGCGTGTTCGGTTTGAATTACCCCTTCTTCTATCTTTTTCTTGACGAAATGACAATCTATTTCTATGTTATATATTGGGTTAGCCACTATTTGTATTGTTATTTTGCAGTCACTATACATCTTCACAGGCAGCTTTAATTCCCAATTCAATTATGTGAACAACCCCACTAACCACACCATTTCTGCAGTTGCACTAGCCATACTTTTAGACTCTACAGAGCTTCTGAAAATTGTGTTATGCTTCTTGGCTTTCCAAGATATCAATGAATTTCCTATCTTTACTACTCCCTCCGTTCCATTTTATGTGACAACATTTCCTTTTTGGTCAGTCCCAAAAAGAATGTCACTTTCCTTATATGGTAAGTATTTAAAGGTGCAATTCCTCTTTTACCCTTGTTGGTCCCACTTAATCTTAAAATAATACTCCAATACATTTATGAGGAGAGAGAAAAGTGAGTGTACTTTTTAAAGGGCAATTTGGTAAACATTTCAAAGTTTTCATTTATTTCTTAAACTCCGTGCCCGGTCAAATGTTGCCACATAAAATGGGACGGAGGGAGTACAAAATTAGCAACAAATTTATTTTTTTTGTCATAGGACAAGTAGCCCGATTTGTATCACAATGCACAATTAGTTATTTCGATACCTCAAATGATAAAAGAATCCCTAAACTAGGAGCACTTTTAAGGTATCTCACCACCCTTAATATTGCCTCCGTGTGGTATTTCTCGGGCATGTGCATGAACTGATTGAGGATATGTACTGCATAGGTTATGCATAAGCTATGCCATGCCTTGTCATTGTAATATAGCAACTTCCTCACTAGCTTTTTATAGCTTGTTGGATCTTGTAGTAAACCATATGTACCGCTTCTTACCTCTGCGTTTCCATCATATAACACATTGGTGAGCCTTGAATTAGCTTCAAGAGGTGCGCTGACAAGTTTGGATCATGCAAAACCAAGATAAGAGATATAAATCCAAAGTAAATTTCCTTTGATATACTGAGATACCCTTATTTCTAGCAATTTCAAGACTAAAAGGAAATACTTCAATTCCACAGGTCCTTGATCTTGAAATGTGTCTGAAGAAGGCGTTTGGTGTTCAATACTATAGAAGAAGAAGATCCAATAATTAAGAGATCATCTACATAAACAAGGATGATCACAATGTGGCCACTAGAATTCTTGGTGAACAGGGAGTAGTCATGATGACTTTGGACAAAGCCAAAACTTAAGAGTTCCTTTGAAAATTTCAAATTTCACTGTTTGGATGCCTGTTTAAGGCCATATAGGAATTTATGAAGTTTGCAAACCTTGGAGGGCTCCCCTTCTCTTAAAAAGCCAGGAGGTCCATCTGATGGAGTTCCTAATTCAGCATGGCAATAATAGCAAGAATTGATCTAATTGTAATAATTTTTACAACTGCTGAAATAATCTCCTGATAATCCAACCCTTCCTGTTGTGTATATCTAGCCTAGCCTTGTACCTTTCCACTTTCCTTTCTACATTATACTTCACCTTAAAGACCCACCTACAGTCAATAGCCTTTTTATTAGTAGGCATATCAACCAAACACCAAGTTTGTTATAGGTGAGAACTTGAAGTTCCAACTTCATGACAGCTAACAATTGTGTGTCCTTCATTACTTCAATATGACATGTAGGCTCTTTAATTGCTGAATAATTGCATATAGAATGGTAATATAATGTAGCTAGCTAAGGATACATAGGACATATAATCAGATAAGGGATATAGACAAACAAGCATTGGATCTAGATTCTGTATTAGAAGGTAGAGATGTATGGACAAAATTATGCAACCAATTCGGAGGCTTGGGCACTCTTTTGGTCCTCCTGGGTTCCAGAGGTTCTGGTGGAGGTACTACTATATGAGGTGAACCTGGAGGTTTTAGTCCAGCATCATGTGAAGCAACTTCCCCTGCTATGTCCAAATTTAAAAGAGAATTAGTGTTTGAAATTATGATGCTATGGAGATTTGATACCTCCAAATGACAGTCAGTCAGTAGATGAATCTGAGCCAGAAATTGTTTGGAAAGGAAAGACACATTCCTTAAATACAACATCTCCATTAACAAACAATTGCTTCCTGTCAATGCCGTAAAGAAGGTAACCTTGTCGTGTGCTAGAATAGCCCAAATGAACTGCCTTCTCAGCCCCGGGCCCAAACTTGTCACCAGTATCCTTGGTGATAGTTGCATAACATAAGCTACCTAGAACTCTTAGGTATTGTATATTTGGCTCTCTTCCATAGAAAACTTCAAAAGGTTATTTGTTTAGCAAGGTCATGGAAGGTATTCTATTGATGAAATATACTGCATTCTGAACATATAACCCCCAGAATATCAAGGGTATGTGACCTTGGAATCTAAGAGATCTTTCCACCTTAAGAATTTGTCTATGTTTTCTTTCAACCACCCATTTTGCTGGGGTGTGTGAACACATGAGCTCTGATGAAAAACTCCTACAGACTTGAATAAATCTTTACAGTATGCATTAAAAAATTTAGTTTCATTGTCACTTCTGAAAACTTTGACAAATAGCAAGCTGATTTTTATTAGCAACAAGAACTTTTTTTATCATAATATTAACATCACTCTTGAGTTTCAATAAGAACAACCAAGTCATCCTACTACAATCATCTACTAAAGTAAGAAAAAATATATTCTCATCATGTGTGGGAGTTTTGTAAGTACCTCAAACATCTCCATGGACTAAATCAAAAGATTACTAGCTCTACTGACATTAACTGGGAAAGAAAGTCGTGTTTGCTTTGCAAGTGGAAAAATAGAACAAGGGAAGTTTCTATTAGCACTTCTTGTTGATTTTATGATGGACATTTATTGTAGAGCTCTACTGGGAATATTTCCAATCCTCTTGTGCCATAGCTTTGCATCAGGTTTGGTGACAACAATTGAAGCTAAAGCTGAGGCACAATGCTCTCACACCTTGTAATCTCAATAGTATAACTCTCATTCTAATTACCAATCCCTCTCTCCTTCACAATTAAAAGATCCTGCATCAAACAGAAGTTAGGGGAAAATGTCATATAATATATAAGTTCCCTTGTCAACTTGGAAACAGATAGAAGATTGTGTTTAAAATCTGAAACACACAATACATTTTGTATATCTCCTTAAAATAGCCTACAACTACCAATATGTATGATGAGAACTTTAGTCTCATTAGGAAAGTATACCTTTGATGTTGTTGTTCACAAGCAGTGTACAAAATAGCTAGGCCTGATGCCATGTGGTGTGTTTCCCATGTATCCACTATTCACCTATTCAACACTTCATTAACATTAAAGGCTGTAATAGTACTTATTGTGTTGGTTGTAGCTGCAGTTGTTCCCTCATTTGCATTCTCCTTGTCGAGCATTTGTACAAGATGGTTGTATTGGGTAGGTGTGAGCATTGGTTGTCCTCCCCTGCATGGTTTCCAGGCTGCATTCCCATAAAACCTTGATTTAAAGGGTCATTGTTGTGTTGAACATGTGAACAGTAGGATAATGTCTCAAGTGTTCCTGGTAAACCCCCATGTCCATAACTTGCATTCCCCTATAGATGTTGGTGAATATTATTGGTAGGTTTTTGATCTTGTGGTCTGGTGTACAGTGGCGGATCCAGGATTTAGAGTCCGTGGGTGCCAAATAGACTTATCGATTAAATTAATTTTATATTTGATTGAATTATTCGTCTTTTTGATATATATCATAAATCAATCAATAAACTATAAATAATAAGATATTACACTTTTATTGAGTATTTAATCAAATAAAAGAAAAGTCAAAAGAGTAATAATGTAATTAATTTAATTTAAGTCGATAACAATTATAAAAATTAAAAAAAAAATTGTGCCAGCTATTTTTCCTTAAAAAAACGTGCTTGGAGCTTTTTTTTTTTTCCTTAAAAAACGTATGCAACAAATTTCTCAAAAAAATAGGTACAAATGGGATTCAAACCCGCAACATCAGCCTTCTAAAGTTGCCCTCCTACCGTGGCACCACAAGCCAATTTTGTTCTGTGGGTGGCACGCTTTATATTTATATAAATATTATATGTATATACCTATGTATATATAGAGTTTCCGTCGAAGTTCGGGGGTGGCGTGGCACCCCCATTGCCCTTCATAGATCCGCCACTGCTGGTGTAGGATGAATTTTGGCAATAATGCCTGGCATGCCTTCTAATTTCTGTCCCTTCCGGTTAGCAGGATAACCAACAAGTCGATAAACATCCCTCTTAACATGGCCTTGCAGTTTGCAAAAATCACAGCGTTCGTTGGAATTGGGATTATTGGAGTTGTTTTTTTGAACTTCTGGTGTGACCCCCTCGCACTCCATAAGGTTGTAATATCATTCCTTCCACAATATAATTAGGGACACATCTACCATTTTTTTTCTTTCATCCTCCTCAACAATCAGGGCATAAGCTTTATTGAGCGTGGGGTCAGAAATCTTCATGAGAATTTGACATCTTTCTTGGTCATATGAATCACTTAATCCACTAAGAAATTGGTGTAGACAGAGCTGTTGAAGGTGTTCGACATTCTCTTTCACCTTTGGACAAAAAAAATTTGGTGATGGAACCATAACATCAAACTCACCCATAGTTCATGTAGCTTGGTGATGTAATCAGATACAAAGTTTGTCCCTTGACAAATCATTGCAATCTCTCTAAGTAATTGGAAAATTCGCATGCGATTAACTTTATCAAACCTCTCCTTCAAATCCCTCCACACAAGATAAGCATTGGATTCATACACTATACCCTTTAGAAGATTCGGTGCAACTATATTCATGATCCAGGATAGAACAAGGCATTGCAAGTTTCCCAATGTTCATGATGTTAATCCATGTGAAGTGAAGTTAGGTTTTTTGTCAAGCTTCATAAGCTTCAAGATCCCTTGTGTGTTGTGTTGTGTTACCCTCTTCTAGTTGACTCAATACATGATTTATACCTTTGAGAGCATTTTTCTCTTCTAGTTGGAGTAATTCGAGTTTGTTCTTTTTCAGTCATGTCTGAAATAGAAACAAGAAAATAATAAGAATGGTTGTACCACTCAGTGTGACAACATATGCCCACTATTATTTGTAGAAGACAAAAATTATTTAAGAAACTTAATGACTAAACAAATTTATCAAGACCAAATAATTCTTTTATCTAAACCATAATATATATACTCAAATATCAATATATGGTTGTGAAAAATAAATAAATATAAAGTCTACAACCCAAAAGATTTTGACCAGATTCAAAAAATATATATTTAATTATATAAATTTCACATGTCTTGATAAGATTTTTTTAAAAAAAATTTCAATCCATTGTACAAGTACAATATTACTCCCTTAAGTAAATAGGAATGAATGTCATATCAAATGACAAATTAAATATTTAAATAACTATTAATATCTAGTAACAAGAAGGTAAATCACATTTTCCATAAAAGTTTAAGGCTCCCTATAGTACTATAATAAATATATATGTACTTGTTTTCATATTCTAAAAGGATATTGTATTTAAAGCATTTTACTTTTCCTTTGACTTTTTCCCGTAAAGAAAGTGCAAGAACCCAACTATAAAATAAATAAATTAAAATGTGCAAGATCATTTAATATACACAATACTCCTTTTCACTTCACACCTCTATTCAAATTCAACTTTTCATCTTATTTCTAGATATAAAAAAATTCCCAAAAGAACGAGAAAAAGTAACTTCACTACCAGAAGAGAAGAACGATGGAAAAAATTCAACATTTTTCTTCTTTTCTATCCAAAACAGTTCAAACAATAATAATTTTTTATCACCTTTTCTTTTCCCAACTCAAAAAAACAAATTTCATTTATAGAAAGACGAAATTGAAGAATCGAAAGTATGTTCTTAGTTTTACAATCAAATTCAATTTTTTCTTTTAATAGGGGAGTTCGAATTAACCATAAATTTATAGAAAAAATATACTAATCTTCATATAAATATTTTTTACAAAGATTTTTTTTTATAACACATAATCAGTACATAATTTCAAAAAATACTATGTAAACATCGAACAATTAACAATGGCTCTGATACCACTAATAGATTTAAACAATATTATATATATATATATATATATATATAATTTTCCCAAAAGAAACACAATAATAAATAAAAAAAACTTTTATTCAAATATGTTTCACACGACTTTTGAGGAAAGAAACATAAGTACTAGATACTTCCAATAAATAAATAAACGAAAAAGTTTTCGAGTAGTACTAAAACTCTATTTTGAAAAAAAAAATTCCCCAAATAATAAAGTAAGTATTGTTGCTATTTGACACGACACTTTTTTGACACAAATGACATGATTGAGCTTAAACACTACAATGTTCTTTAACACTTTTGGCTCCAAAACCATCTAAATTTCCCTCCAAATAACAAAACCACCTTTGAATTTTATTTATTTTTTAATTTCTTCCGATATCTTTACTTCCCCTTTACTTTACTCATTTTATCTCACATTCAGATTTTAGCTTTCATTAATCATCTTATCTCTCATTGTGATTTTAAGTTTTTGATCCACTTGCTCGTCGATTTATAAATAGAAATTATATAATTATAACAAAATGGATTTCAATAATCAGAATAGCCAGTAATAGACAACTTAAAATTTTATTTTTGAAAAATAGTTTAAATTTAAAATTTTTCGATTCTTTTACCCCGCTCAATCCCTGACTATCCCTATCTCAACTTCCCACAAAAAAAAAAATTAAAAAATTCTTATTTTTTAAAAAAATTAAAATTTCATTTCTTTCGCCCACCCCCACTCCAAGTTTGTTTTTTAAAAAATAGTTTTAATTTTCAATTTTTTACTCTACCCTACCCACCCCCTACCATCTTCCCTAAAAAATAATGATTTAAAAGTTTATTTTTAAAAAAATAATTTCAAAATTTAAAATTTTTATTTTTCTTACCCCACTCCAACCCCCTACTGAAAGTTAGGTCTCGAATCATGTGTGGTTGCGTCCTGATTTAAAAGTTTGGGTCGAAATTTTATTTGAAAGTTAAATATTCGGTCTTACATCAATTGTTGGTTGTCGTGGTCAGATCCTGATACAAAAGTTGGATCTCGATTTAAGTGTCGAAGTCAAAACTCAGATTGATGAATCACATTCAGGTTTGGGTGTCGGGGTCAGGGTCAGGTCCTAGCTCGAATATCCGGTCTCAATTCGAATTTCAGATCTTGGGTTGAAAGTTGGGGTCAGGTCCTAGGTCAGAATCTCATGGTCAAATTTCAGATGTGTCGTCGGGGTTGTGTCCTAGTTCGCGTGTCGGGGTCATGTCCAAAAGATTGATTATCGGGTCAAAAATTACTTTCTACTCTTTAGTAGAAAAAAAATATTTGATTAAAAATGTTTTTCATTCACAAACTAAACGCTAAAAAATATTTTCTACTCACCAACCAAACTTGAGAAATTAAGTTAGAAATCCACTTATTTTCTAAGAAAACTTTCCAAGAAAATATTTTTTCTTCATACCAAACACATCCTAAATGTTTTTTATTTGAAAGGAAATAATTATTGGGCAGTGTAATTTCTTGAAACCATCTAGCGTTTAAGACTTTTCTTAGTGATTTAACTTTAGAAGACATTTTGGGTGAAAAATTAATTTACAGCAACATCCTTATCAGCCACCTCTAATTACGAAAATAACCCCAAAAAATAGAGTCGTGCCAAAAGAGTCATGCCAAATATATTTATTGTAAAGTAAGAGGTACTATTAATAATCCAAGTAATAGTCACAAAATAGTACTAACATAACATCACTTTTCATGAACTTACTGGAATTAGTATAACTTTTAAAATAGTAGTATAACTTTTAAAATAAAGACACCAACATGACTATTGTGATTTTTTTAAAATAGTAGTACAATCAATGATGACTCTGATACCATTGTTAGAATTTCATAACAAATACAGGATTGTGTACCTATTAATAGTAGTAGAATGATAATTGAATATTGTGAAAGAGTTGCTCCTAGTTCAACTTTGAGTCTCAAGAATTCAAAGTAATGTTTCACAAGCTAAGTGTCATTTTTGTTTTTGTTGATATTTATTTTATTCAGAAAAGAAAGTGAATAACACAAAACAGAAAAAACAAAGGGAGAAATAGAATAACTAAAATTCTATCTTCTCTACTAACATCAACAAAAACAAAAGGAAAAAAAGGTCAGAAATATATCCGAACTTTGACCGAAATTATTGTTACGATATCGAACTTTGGAAAGGACAGTTTACCCCTCTGCACTATTTAATAGTGTATTTTAAAGGTATATATGTGCCCACGTGGACATCATAAATATTGCATCATTATAAATAATAATGTGTCCACGTGGACACATATATACCTTTAAAATACACTATTAAATAGTGTAGGGGGTGAAAGGTCCTCCATAAAGTTTGGTATCGTAACAATAATTTTGGTCAAAGTTGAAGTATTTTTCAGACCTTTTTTTCAAAACAAAAATGACAGTTAGTTTGTGAAACATAACTTTGATTTCTTAAGACTAGAAGTCGGACTTGGAGAAACTCATTCACAAGATTCAATTATCATTATGTTGTATTCCGTTGCTGTTAATAAGTACACAACCTTGTACTTGTTACGAAATTCTAACAAAAATATAACCAATAAAATCAAAATGAATCAAAATTGTTACAAACACACTTTAATATTCATGATTTTTTTCAACTTAGAATTCTTAACAATATTCTTTAGTGTTGTCGAATTTCGAATTTCTAACTTGTGAAGAACTCCCATTTACAATATTCTTCAATCTATTATGTTGTATTTTTTTGTACGAAGTCGAAATTTGAGTCATCCGTCAAAGAAATCGTGAAAATTTTACACTATCTTTTTCCTTTTGATTTATAGATTTAATATAACCATCAGTTATCCTTCTTCTGTCGTACTCACATTCTTCACTGATGTTTAAGTGAATATATGCAATTTGAAACTTGTTCCTCAATTTAGGGCTCTTTTCTTCAACTACTATGAGATTCTTACGAGGAGTGTATGAAGTTTTTATTTTTTGGACATAATTTTTAAATTGAAAAATTATATTAAGATTTCTCAATTAAAAGTAAGAGTAAGGAGCAAGAAATTAGTAAAAAATAAGAGCGATGAGAATACAGATGAAATCTTTTGGAGAAGAAAGTGGAGAAAGATTTGAAAAATTCTTTTCCTTTTTGAAAAATATTGAAAGATGTGTATCCTCAATTTCCTAAAATGTAGTTATAGATATATTAAATATTAGTTATTAGAGAGAGAAAAAAGTTTCCCCTATTTTTACTTCTAAATATGATAATTAACATAAAAAGTAAAATTTAATTTAATACAAAATAATCTTAATATGTTAATAATTATAATTAGATTGTTATTTTAATAATTATTGAAAAAACATATTTATGACTAGTAATATAGAATCTTAAATATTTATGTAGTGTGCTTTTCTCTTTAAATAAACCTATCCCCTCCCCCCTTCCCTTCCCTTATTCTTCTTCCTCTTCTTCTTCCTCCTCCTCCACCTCCTCCTTCTTCCTTCTTCCTCCTCATTTTTCTGCTTCTTCAATCTTATTTTCCCTTCCACCATCGTCGGCGTTGTTGCCAGTAAACTATCATCGTACTTCTATCTTCTTCTCCATCAAGTGTTAACCCTTTCACTTACGTTGATATTTTGCTTACCTAAGAGAAATATTTGTTCCTCTTTCATATTAATAGCATCAAACCATTGCCTTCATCTTCTTCCAACTAGCAATTATTTATCACAGTTACAAAAAAATGACAAATTTATATCAAAAATAAATTCATTCATATTTTGTTCATCAAAATAAATAAAACTTCACCAAAATATTTGAGACTTAGAAAAAATCAAAAGAAAAATTGGAGAGAGCAAGAGAAAAAGAAAGAGGTGGAGGGGATAGAGTGGGTATGTGTGTAAAAAGATGATGAAAATGGTAGATGGAAATAGTTGTAGGAAAGGTAACACTGGTTGGGGGAAGAAGACTACCTTCTTTTTCCTTTTTATTTTTATTAATTTAGATGTATAAATTAGAGAGAAAAAAAATATTACTTCCTCTATCTCAATTTATGTGACACATTTTGGATTTCGAGATTCAAACAAGTTTATTTATGACCGCATATTTTTCATATATCTTCAAAATTTTGAATTATCAATTATTATAGTACTTTTTACGTAGTTTACAAATATATAAATTTCATTTTTAAAAATATGAAGAGTGGATGAGCAAATTCTCGATTAGACTTAAACTTTTTAACTCTCGCAAAATGAAATGTAACATAAATTGGAACAAATGGAGTATTATTTTTATTATTTTATGCGCTTAAAGAAGGGTGGACACATTTTTTCTCATGTCAGCACGCTGTGTTTAATATGAATGACTTTTGAACAAACAAGATGTTCAATTGGTACAAGTAGGGGTTGCAAATGGTGGATTGGTTCGGATTTGGATGGATTGAATATGGATTGAGTTAAAATGGATTGGATCACAACTCACCCATATAAAATAGAAATTACATTAGTTCTCCTACACTGCTCAGAAGTAGCTGGAAGATCAGCAGAAAAAGTGTAACGACTGAAAGATGAGAAGTAGCTTTCTGAAATATTTCCTTATTCTTCCATCTCCTTCAAAACACATCTGTTGCTCTCAAGAAAATTAGCAATGGAGCAGCAGCACAAGAATCAGAAGGTATGCAAGATCAAAATGATGAAATCGAGGACGTTGGAACACAGTCCTTTCCCTGCTGAGCAACTTCAAGTTTCACAATTTCCCTCTTCCCTTCTTGAATGAATTAATGGGTTATACATATAAACTTTTGCTTTGCTCTTTGTTCTACGTCATTCTTATGGTAACGACAGTAGCAACAACTTGATGTCCGCTTCTAATTTTCAGATGTAGCAAAACTTACAGAGATCAGCTGGCCCATTTCCCCTTTTCCTCTAATTGAAAATCCCGATTTTCTTGTTCTTTTTGGTGTCGTTCCCACTCACCCATATAAAATATGGGTAAATATTGATTTGGTCAAATATGATTTGGGTAAAATGGTTGTATCCCACCTTAATCTCCTAAAGCCAAAAAATATTAAATCAGAACTAAATTGGTAATACCTCAACCCCTACCACCTACCCCACCCCTATATTATTATTTTTTTAAAAAAGAATTTTTCATACAAAAAAAAAAGATTTTTTTTTACCCTGTAGCCCCATCTCCCCCCCCCCTCCCCCGCACACATCACCCACCCTGGAATATTGTTTTTAAAAAAATATTGCCAACCCTACCCCATCCCCCCCCCGCCACCTACCTCCCCCACACCCAAAAGAAATTTAAATAAAAACAAAATTATTTATTTTTTGGGAAAATGTATAAGTACCCCCCCGACCTATGCCCAAAATCCTAGAGACACACCTAACCTTTACTAAGGTCCTATTACCCCCCCAAACTTATTTTTTAATTAATTTTCTACCCCTTTTGGTCCTACGTGGCACTATTTTGAAAAATTTGTCAACACGTGCTGGGCCCACAAGAATAGTGCCACATAGGACCAAAAGGGGTAGAAAATTAATTAAAAAATAAGTTCGGGGGGGTAATAGGACCTTAGTAAAGGTTAGGTGTGTCTCTGGGATTTCGGGCATAGGCTGGGGGGTACTTATGCATTTTCCCTTATTTTTTTTGAAAATAAAAATTGTCAACCCTACCCCTCTCTCCATCCCCACCCAGGACACCTCCCACCCCCACCCAGGACACCTCCCACCCCCACACAAAATATTTTATAAAAAAGATTTTTTTAAAAGAAAAAATCCCCTCCACCCCACCACCTCCACCCAATTATTTATTTATTATTTTCAAAAACAAATAGTGCAATCAGGATTTTTTGTCATAAGTGAGTGATATATGGGTATATATGGATTCTCATGTTTACCCATTTTGTTCATATTTATATGAGCTTAAATAGGTTTAAGTCCATATTTATCCATTTAACAAAATGTGAGTTATCCATTTAATTTAGTATGAAAAAGTGGATTCATTTCACTTGTAAGGACTGAAATTACCAACCTAGGTACAAAGATAAGTTGAAATGTCAAGATGAAATATGTGGACTACTTTAAATGACCATCGATAACTTATGCCTTTTTTATGTGTTCTAATTTATAAAATTCCAAAATCTGTTCATTAATTCGCTAACCCTTTTTTAAACCCAAGACATGTAGAGAGAATTTCTATTACTTTTTTGCGCGCTATTTAACATTGTTCTAACAGATAAAAGAAGTTGAGGACATACGCATGAATGCAATACAAAAATTTAGCTCATACTCTTGTGCCATATAAAATGGTTCAAACCCGTCTTTCATTCAACCCAAATTTACCTGAATTAAAATGGGCAAACTGCAACCCAACCCGTTTTAATTTAACCAAACCAAACCCACTCACTACTTTGAAAAAAATCATAACATTTGAAGAAACCATATAAATAAATGATTTTAAAAAAAGAACAGTAGCAACAACAAATAGTACAATAACTGAAGCAGAGAAAACAACAGAGAATAAGATAGGAGCACTAATAATAACTGATAAGGAAAAACTCGACAATTTTCGACTACCCACCAACTTTCTACCTTAATCAAGCCGTCAATAAGCTATAGGTCATATCTTGTCAAATTAACTCGCCAAAACTTTTTCAACCTACCTCTGCCACTCCTAAGACGCACCACAATGAACCTCACACCTCCTCACTAGGACATTTGTATATCTCTTCACATATCCGAATCATCTTAACCTCCCATACATTCATCTCCACATCCTCATTTCTGCTACTTTCATCTTCTGAGCACAACATAGTAAGGTTGAATTACAATAATCAGAGATGGAGGAAAAGTAATATGCTCAAGCTCTACCGACATGCTCAATGCAGAAACAAAAAAACAAGTACAATCACTAGTAGAGAAAAAAGGGTACATAAGGAAAGCAGAAACTAAAACCACAAATCAGTGAAAGCACATTACATAGTTGTCATTATTGTGTTATACAATGGCATTGACTTCTTACCAATCCTATCACAGAAGACTTCTCAGATGCTCTGTAACTGAGAAAATGAAATCCGGATGGTTGAGCTACCAAGAGATGTAGCATTTTTGCATACGAGTGCCTCAGTTGCCTGCTCCTCCTTGTCAAAAAGAACAAGAGCTTGCTGTTTGCCATTCATCTCAAAAAGCTTACTATTGATGATGGGACCATGCTCCTCCAAATGTGCAATAATCTCTGCCTCCGTTACATCCTGGGGCAAGGAGGATAGGTGGATCATCTTGGTAGGGGAGCAGCAATACCTATAGTTTTTAGCAGCATTACGGTTAAAGCGGTTGAGATTTGAATTTGAGTAGTCATGTGTGTCCGGCCCTGTAGTAATATTGGGGTACTTTGAGAAGTTGACTTCCAGACGCTTTTCAAATAACATAGCACCCTATATCCAAATCCAAGGGAGGAAAATTGATAGAAACTTCAGTATAATGCATAATCATAAGACTAAAAGTAAGCAAAGATAAGGGGTATTGTTAAGTGAGGCAATTGAGAATAGTCAACCATGAACATTATTCAGATGTTCATGCAAAGGAAAAATAGCAGCAGAGAGGTTATTGGATGCTTCAAAAGGTATCTAGATAGCTGATAACAGGTGGAACAAATCAAAATAACCTCCCAAGTCCAAACAAAACAGATCCTGAAGAGAATATCAACCAGACCTTCAAAAAGTGAACAGCCAGCTCTGCCTGGAACCCATCACCCAGCTGAACCAAAGCATGATCTGGTTTATTGCGCAGAATCTTAATGCTGACAATATTTCCATAAAGAGAGCACAGGTTAAAAAGTTTGTCCTCATTTATTCTCTGCGATTAGGAAAAAAAATCAGAAGAAAATGTCAAGATTCTAGAATGACTTTTAGAAGTAATAAAATTATAAAGAGAACAATCTTATGGTACTCATACTCGGATAAAGAACGGAAGCTTACATCTGAATTTAAATTAGAAACAAGAATAGTACATCTGTCATTTGTCCCGCTAATTCCAGGTGGCAAACCACCAGCAAACGCAGCTGCAATTGCTTCTGCATTTCCCATCTACTTGAACAATGTGAAAACAAACTTAGAAGTGCTTCATGGCTTGTACCAAGGAAATTACCAAATATAAGAGAGTTAATAGGGAAGTTAAGAAGGTTAGCATAGCGCAAGGAGAAGCCCTCATGGCTTGTACCAAAAGCTAGGGATGCCGGAAGGGGAGAAATACACGTACAAATTAGCGCACCTAAGAAAGAAGAGGAGCAAGAACTTAAGCAAGATGAAGTGTCTTAAAGAGATATGAGAGCAAGGAGATATTGGAGGCTGTTTTGATCAGTTCGTCAACTTGAATCATGAGGATAACTTCAAATATCTACATCTATGCTTGGTAGAAACTTAAGCTATACCATATGGCACTATCATAATTTAAGATTAGCAAAGGAAATAACAAATATATACATTGCAAATTTAGACAACATAAGAAGAATGAGTAGACGTGAAATTTGATAGGATTGCGGTGTACAAACAAATTTAATTCAGATATCTAGGCTCTGTTCCGGTAGAATGGTAAGATAAATAAAGTTATTACACATTAAATCAAAGTATTGAAATAAATGTTACTAGAGTGTTACATGACAAGGGAATACCTATCGAAGTGAAATGTAGATAGAACGGTTGTAAAGATCGACAATGTAATATGAGATACTGTTCGGCTCCAAGATCCAACACATACAAAAATATGAATGTAAAGAATAGAAGTGTGGCCATACAAGATTAAGCAAGACTAAAAATCATCACATTTGACAGAAGATGCAAGTAGCACATATGATGGAAAAGGCAGGAGAAAGTTTCTTAAGATAATTCCCCATGTTCTCTGTTGATCTCCAGATGCACCGATATTTAACTATGAACCATGGTCATTGATGATGTTAAACTAGGATAAGGTAGACCAAGCAAGCTGTCTCAGTAGACCTATGACTCTTGGAATCTATGTAGACTTAGCAAAAAATAGAGAACAATAGAAGAAACAAATTCATATAGGCAAGATCAATTAGTTGGGATTGAACTTTAATAATGTGAGTATGTTTACAAATGTTTGTTAGGAGTCTTTTAGTCTTGTGAGAGATGTAAAGCCAGTAGAAAATTGTTGGTGCAAGAGAATCCAAAATATTAAATATAAAAATGGGAGGATTTAAATGGAACAACATGATAGTCAGGTATCATCAACCCAAAACTAACTAGTTTTTTAAATACTTTAAAGATGATGAGATAGATGCACACCTGAGGAAATCCACCTGGAAAACCAAGAAGAAAAATTACAGTAAGCAAACTAGAATAATATTTGGCATTGACTACAATATGATAAGGCGATAAGCAGTAAGCACCTGGATGAGCTCCAGAACCTTGGAAGGAGTACATGTCTCCATATCCTTGCTGTCACACAATGAAAAATATGAAGTCAAACTCATGTTGAAAACACACACTTCCCTAGTAATAATAGGACAAGATAAACTACTTGAGAGGATTTGCCCTTCTGTTCTGATGGTAGATTAGGGTTAGTGAAGTCCCTTGAACGTTCATTATTGTAGTTCACTTGCAATTCATCTAGGCTGAAACATAAATAAGTTTATGGTTAAGACATCCATCACAGTAAATGAGAGAAAATATGGAAATATTTGCATGCAGAGATGAGAGTACTATAACTTTCAGATTGAGCTGAAACCTACTTAGAGAACTGTATGTCAAGCTGACAGCAGCCATCATATATATTACGCCCCTACAAGAAAATTGTATGCACTAAAGCTTATTTTATCTCAAATGATAAAACAACCTGAAAGGGTCCATATAAATCAAGTGATCTTAATATATCATAAACACACCTGAAGTGAGTTCCTTGCAGAAACAGAACTCTGTTGTACTTGATACTGGATCAAAGCTTGAAAACCTACGTTTAAAAATATCATAAGAAACAAGAGTTACGCGAGATATGGCCAAGAATGCAAACATAATTATTATAAGCTCAAATATCCTCCATGAAACATTAAAATAAGAACGAAAAACAAATGATTTAAATCCATAAATTGAAGTCCTATGATACAAGAAAGAAATCCTTTTTCCTCTCTTGATCCTTCCATATATTCCAGATAGTCTTAAATCCAAAACAAGAAACAAATCATGACCAGAACATAGAGAGATAGATAGAGAGAGAGAGAGAAACTTGAAGGTGCTGACCAGCCGACTTCTGAAATGTGACAATCTTCTCTACAAATCCATGTGGAGAAAACACTTGATGCAGCACATCCACGGTTATAGGGTATAGCATGTGATGTATTGTGACTAAGAGAATTCGATTAGGCTGAGAGTCCAGAGAGAGCCGAACAGCAAAGCAGCATAGAGAGAAGAGAAGAAATGAATAGAGAGAAATAGATGACAGAAAGGAGAAAAGAAGAACACAAAAGAAATGCTTCATCTTGGTTCAGCACTAAAGAAAGGCATAAAGACAGATCACGTAGCAAGAGATAATGACAAAAGAGCAAAGACAGTAAGCAAGAGAATACAGAAAGTTATAAGTATTGACTTTAAGATGTTAGCCCAGTGCATGATCCTTTTCATCAGTGTCATGTCTCATAATTATTTCATACAAAGTGACACTTCCTGAAAATCTTTTGAGCCTTACTGGAAAGGTTTTGCATCAGGTAAAACTGAAAGAAGCAAACAGATTATTTTTAGAAAAGCAATGCTGATTCTTCCTGCTTTTGGATATATTCAGCCAGATCACTATGATGATTGTAGAGAATACTGGGAAGTATGAAAACTGGTGGCTACGGTGGGCTCTCACATGCTTTAATAGAGCACAGTCATCTGATCCTTCCCTTATCCCTCTTCTGATTACAGTTACCTTATGGATAGCCTGTTTTCTCTTTCCAGTCATCAAGAGGTATAAACATTGCCTGTAGGGAGTCCACAGTTTTTAAAGACTTATACTGAAGTTCTGCACTGAAAGAGTCAGTTTTTGGCAACAGTGTACTGCAGGCAACACCCACCCCAAAAAAACAAAGATTTGGCACAATGCAAGTAACAAGCCATTCCACTATTCTGCTTGTCTGGCTAGTTGGCAAGACTTGAACACTTTTATCCGCATTGCATAATTTCTATTAAAAGACATTTGCAAGAGAAAAACCACTCAAGCAGCTTAATGTAGTGAAATGTGGCAAGTCAAAGCTAATTAGTCTATCAAATTAGTGTAATCATTAAATCTCAATTACTTCTCCATTGATTTCCGAAACTTGCGTTAGCCATCACATTATTCTAGTATTCTTTCTTAAAAATTGTTGAGTATGCTACTTAAGATTTGGGCATGTTTTCATTATAGTCAACACATGCACAGAGATAGTCATTTCTCATCCCAATGAATTTCATTAATTATTTGTCAAGTTACAAAATTAGCCTTAAACTACTCAATACCACAGACAGAGAGTGAAAACTTCTGCTTAGATCTTCTGTAGAATGAACAAATCATAGTAGAAACTCTCTTCTTATCAAAAACAAAAAAACAAATACAATTTACAGCAACTCTCTTCTTATCAAAAACGAAAAAAAAAACAAATTCAATTTACAGCAACTCTTCTTATCAAAACAAAAAAAACAAATTCAATTTACCATGAAGCTGATAAATGCACATCAGGATTAAAAAGAATAATAATGCAAATACAGTTAGCTCAAATTCTAGTCTTACGGAGGACGGAAGAAATTGTCAGTAAATCATCCAGTCCTGTATAGGACCGAGTTCAATATCAGTGATCCAAGAACCAACATACAAAAAGGAACATCCCTTACCTCATCTCCACGGCCTTGTGCATTCTGATCCATAGTTGTCAATTCTTGGTGAGATGAGAATTGAACGTAAACATTCCTCCCCCTATAGGACAAGAAAATGAGTCACAAATCAAGGTCCTACAGAACATTCTGATAAGAATTGTGAAGCTTAAAGCTTGGAAAACACAGATGATTCAAAAAGTTTCACATAGAGTTCTCCAAACAGAATACTAGTTTCTCTCTTACAAGGTACCTTATGCTGGGTTGAACATTTGAGTAGAATTGCAATGCCTTCACAGCTGAAGGGACATCTTGCATTTGCAAGAGGGCCTAAAGGCACAAGTTATTAAAAGAAAATTAGAACCAGTAGATTAATAAATTTATGAGTGTCATTCAATTTATGAGTGTCATTCAGTGTGCACGTATGAAAAAAGCACCTGATTTTTTGCCCTAAGCATCACAAGTTTGGTAATTACGCCAAATGGTTGGAATAGTTGAAGCAAGTCATTCTGGAAAAGAACCAAAAATCAAATTACTGTACAAATCAATTATTTTCCATCATATCAGTAGTTTCTGGGTATATGGCGTTGGAGGAAGATTTAATTGATCCCAAATTAATCAACACAAAGGAAATAATGCTCTCCATTTTCAGATCTAATGTTTACTATAACTAAAGCAAAAAGAGTGCCGCTCTTTCAGAAGAAATGAATAAACACTATCACTACAGACACATCACTCAAAACTGATTCACTTTCAAAACTCAGTCTACACCATAAACTAAGAGCTGAGAGGTAAAAAGACAGCAGTAACTTGATCTTCAAGAGATCTATAGACACTTCAACTTCCCACCCCACTCACCCCCGGGGGCGCACCCCACAAAATATATTTTGACTGATTCACCTTTTCAAGAAGTTCAGAGAGGGGTATGGAACATACAGACTGAATTGCAACAATGGACAAAGAGACTTTCTTTCTGCATCTGTTTCACTATTTTATGTTTTTTTTTTCAAAACACCATTACATCAGATACCTTGCTCTTTGATTAGAGAATGTACATCACTTGTCAAAAAAAACAAAAAATTAGAGAAAAGGTACTGTCTGTTTTATACATAGTTTTTTCTTCCCTATGTATCAAGAGTATAAAGCAAGTTTTTTCTTCCCTATGTATCAAGAGTATAAAGCATTTTCATTTATACTAATAATACATAGGAACTTAAGCTTACAATGATGTAAAGAAAAAGATGTCAAACACTAAAAGTATTCAATTCTTAATAACAAAGGCATTAACCAACAACATAAACAACTTGCTTATGAAAATTTGGAGCTCACTGATCACACATCAAAGTACTATCAAACAAAAATAAGGGGCACAACCAATCAGTATAAAAGATCCTACAAATCTACCTCCGAGATCTCATGCCCCACATTGCGAACATGAACAACCTTTGAAGGATCAGACATTTATACCTGAATCACAACAAAACAATTAAAAAAAAATTGAAATATATAAACTACTAAAAACATATCACAGAGTGTGCTGATGAATGATTAAGCACATACAAGATACAAATGCTGTGGATAAAAAGGCTTCAGGAAAAAAGAGAGAAACCAGAACTTGCAGCACACAACCAAACTTTTGTATCTTATTTTGTTAGTAATGGCATGTCAAAGAGGCATATATACGAAATTCAAACTATGAAAACAACAAAAAAGACATTTTGCATCAACAATATGAAATTAAGTGTAGACATGACTACTCTCCTCTTATTCCTAATTCCTTTAGCAAAAAGGTTAATTTGTTTATAGTAGTTCTCTCAATTTTTTTCACATCTAAAGAATCACATGTAGTTGCAACATGAACTCACACTAAAAAAAGTAAAATAAAAGATAAGGCTTTCTAGCAAAAAAATGAAAAACTAAGAAAAATAATAACAAGATTCAATTTTTAAGGTGTTACTAGCCAACTATTTTGATCAAATTCCCTACCCAGGAAAAAAGATTAGTAATTTAAATACACATCAAGAACTTCACTGGCACCATAATAGACAGTTAGAAAAGGCAGTGTAACTGGATTAACAGTAGAATAAAAGTGGATAAACAGAAAACTAAAGCTTAGATCTAACCTTCAGAAATGGAGGAAAGGGAGAGGGGGACTAGGGTTTGGTGTACGACAATCAGGATTTTTCCTTTTTATTTTTATTCGATGCCCCCGAGATAAAAAACCGACAGATATGATGTTTACACAAATTAAGAAAAGCTTTTGACACATAATACAGGGTATTTTTTTTTTTATTGATCAAGAAAAATATTCTTTTCAAAAAAATAAGTTTTAAAATAAGAAAAATGATTTTTTTTAATAAAAAAAAAATTTAAGTGACATTTTAAGGGATCGTTTGGTAGGCCGCATTAGAAGAAATAATCCATATATTAGGTAAGATATTATTTAGTAGTATGTTTGATAAGAATTTGGCATATGTATAACTAATCCATGAATTAATTATACCTCTTACATGGTGCTATATGATGTATTACTAATATCTTCCATTTGGAGGTATTAGTAATACATAGGATATAATACCATGGGATAAATCTATGTAAAGACAAAAATATCCCTCAAATCATTTTAATTATTTTGTTTATTTTCTTGATTTTATAATTTATATTTGTACTAGTAAATTTATTTAAATAAATTAGCTTACAAATTATTTAGAGAGAGTTGTTTGTTACTAAATAAATCCAATACAAATCAATACAAATTTGAAATGGGAGTATATGACGTTTGTGATCTTAATTGAATGTATTATATATATATATATATATATATATATATATATTTGTGTGGTTTTCTAATTATTTGTATTTTGAAGAATTTAAAACATACATACATATTAAAACTACAACTTGCAATTTTTATGTGTAAATGTAGATGATTTATTAATTTTATCATTGTTGACTGTCTTTTCAATTTTAAAAGTAGTTGGTTTATCTTTTTTAAATTGAAAAATGACATTTTGTGAGTCATCAATTTATTAAGATGACAATTATTTATCCTCAAATAATTCAAGTGAAAAAATAGCAAACATGATAACAAAATTGTTCTTCTCATAGCTAGTTAGAAGGCCATAAAAAAAAATTTTGTTCGGCAATTATCTACCTTGACTCAATTACCTAATAATTCAAGGGTATAATTGGAAAGAAGCTTTTTATAGAGTTTTAAACCAAACACAAGATGAGGTGGAAATAATGAACCAAACACTTGATAAAAATAAACTCTGCATTACTAATACCTGCACTACTAATCCGTGCATTACTAATTCTTGCGTTATTAATCTTTGTACCAAACGACCCCTAAGTGCATTATTTTTTCCCTCCTCATTCAAACTCCAACTCTCACTCCTTAACCATCCCATTATAGGGTAGGTTAAGCTTTAACCCACAAAGTTTTCAATTTGCTCTGCTTCGCCTTACATTGTATTTTTATGTGTTTTTAATGTGGCCCGCTCCGTCCCACACAAATTCACCCCGCAGAATTTGCTTCACTTCCAAATTATGATTAGGGCTAATTTTTAATTATTAAATTTGTTCCACACTTTCATATGAGTAGCACAAATGAATTGTGTTAATTAATTTACAAATCTTATATAATATGTTATTTAATACATTGTTAATTTATAGTACTAAAATTATTTTACCTGATTTGCATATATATTATCTTTAGGATAAATTTTGTCTTTGTTATTAACTAATTGGTGCAGAACTAAATGGTCTTATGGAAAATTTAATGTAGTAAATTGGCTGAAATTTAAAAATTGTTCCAATCCGAGCCTACATCCTGGAGATGGCCGGCACTCGAGAACCATTGTTGGTCCCCAAGCTAATCCTCATCCTGGTTGACTACAAGCGGAAGACTAACTCAAGCATAAAAAGCTTAAAAACTGAATAAAAATTCATGAAACTCAATTACAAAACTTTAACTCAAATGAAAAACTCTTAATAAAAATAAATTATTCAACTCGCCATAAAATAGTCAACTTAAGTCTTTAAAACATTTAACAAAATAAATGAACAGACTTCAGAAATTATATTGCCTATCTATGAAGCCTCTAAATGACAAAGATGGAAGTCGGGACAAGACCCACGACATCCTAACAACTGGTATAACTCAAAGAAAAAATGGAACCCTCTGGAAGCAAGGAGGCTCACCATAGTTAACTTGAACTCCATGTGGTATCAACGAAGCTCCTGTTGATGACCCTGAATACCTGTATCTACATCATGAAACGATGCAGGCCAAATGGCTCAGTACGTTGAATGTACGAGCATGTAAGGGGGAATTCTAAAGCATAAATATAAGCTTGAACTTAATAAAAAGGAAACATACTTACCTCTTCTCAACTCACTTACTCGACTCAACTCAAGAATAAAATACTCAACTCAAAGATATGATACTCAACCCAAAGGTACTCAACTCAAAGTTACTCAACTCAAGATACTCAACTCATGATACTCAAGGATACAACAACAGTAAAAGATACAATATATATGGAAAGTTGTAAAACTGTAGATAGCAACTCAATGTATTGAAAAAAAATACAATAATACTCAGTGTGCATATAAAATTACAATATAACTCTATGAGAGTTTCTCTAACCGACAACCATCACTATGAGCTATGTGATGATACAACGTCTCGCCCATGCTGCCAAAACTGTCCTATACTTTGCCAAGGTATAGGACCTCTCAACTAAGTGGATCCACTAGTCTATGCTAAAAAGCATTAAGGAATCATCTAAAAAGTATGACCCTTTCTACCCACGTTGGGTGGTTTATGGAGACTTGAGTTATTATGAACTCGTCCCCATATCGGTGCTCAATACTACTCCCAAAATATATTCAGCTCATATGTTTAAGAACATAACTCTTTCTGTGGTTTGAGATCATTACTCAAAAACTAGCTTAAAGACTCTCTTGGAAATCTCAGTTTCCTTTCATCTTAAATGTGAAAACATTTACTCTTGGGAATACTTAGTTTTCATATAGCATTTTAAAGAAAATGAACTCAACTCTGCTCTTTATCAAAAACATTTCAAAAATCATATTAATATGATCATTGATGACTTGGGAAGTCATACTGCATAAACATTGATGGTATCTCTAGATACCATACTGCTCATACATTGATGGCATACTCGATTGTCATACTATTCATGTTTTAGAAAACTGTTTTGGAAATCTCAGTTTCCTTCTCTTTTAAATGTGAAACATTTACACTTAGGAATACTTAGTTCCCAGTTATCATTTTAAAGAAAATAAACTCGACTCTACTCGTTCTCAACTCAAGTACTCAAGTCTTAAAACAAGTTAAGAAAAATTTGCAAAAGACTTCTCAGAATAAAGTTCATGCCGAATTATGGACGTGAACGACTCAATTCAAGGTTTTCAATAACCATACATAGAACTCAATACTCGACACTCAACATCTCAGAACTCAAGAACTTCAATGGTAAATACTCAACTCAGAGGGTTTCATGCGAAATTATGGGCATGAATAATCTGAACTCAAGGACTTCATGATACTACTTCATCTCAAGAATGTTTGACTCATAGGGTTCATGCATAATTATAGGCATGAACTACTCAACTCAATGACTTCATGGATAACATGTGATAGTCCCATGATTAGGAATATAATCTCAAAGGGGATTAGGAACTCAATACTCAAGACTTAGAACTTGAAGATACTACTCCTCTCAAAGATGCTCAATTTATGAAGTTCATGCGGAATTATGGGGCATGAACGACTCGACTCGAGGGTCTAAATAACCATATGGAACTCCTGTATATGAATCTTCTCAATCTCATACTTACTTTCTCAAAACTTAGTTCAAATCGATAGTTGATCTTAAAGGATTCACAATTGAAAAGCTTTCTTGAACTCTACTCTTAAATGTGAATTATGAATTCAAGATTTATGGTTCATGATATGAAAGATCTTGTGATGATAAAGTAGACTCATGAATATATTCTCCTCATTCTCATACTCACTTGCTTGAGTCTTGAAACAAGTTATTAGAAGTTGTAGAAGACACCTCAAAAAGACTCAAAGGGACTTTCTAAAAAATGTTCGAAAGAACACTCAAAACTTGACTCTCAACTCTACCTTGAATTTGATTTATGAATTCAAGGTTGTGATTTGTGATAGGAAAGATCTCGTGATGTTTAGGAGTGTTTTTAGATAGTTAAACATGAGAAACGATCAAGAAATCACTGTCTGGAAGCAAGTCCGCGATGCGGAGATGTATTTAAATACTTGGTTGCGAAAATAGTTTTGAAACAGTGGAGTCTGTGTCCTCACCGTGATGCGGAGGGGAAATTTGTTCAATGGGGGAGCAAGTCCGCGACGCGGACTTGCATGCCAATATCTGCTCGACTTTTTCCTTCTTTGTTTTCTAACCCCAATTTGCCTAAATTTAATTCTTTTTCTCAGTTTCTCTTTTGATTCAGATACCCAATACATGTACACAAGAATCTAATCAAACACAACTATAAAATCGACACGATTTTCTCAAGAACTCATAAATCTCATCTAAACTCAAGAACAAAAGCCAATTTCAAGAACACAATTCAAGAACACCAAACTTTCAACTTTCTAGAACGAACTTAACGCTGAAACTTACATGATTGGCGTGTGGGTGAACAAACCCAACACTATGGAAGCTTACATACATCTTAGGGATCAAACCCATGGAGAAAATCCGCAACAACTCTCAAGAATCTCGATGAACGCCTTGATTCTCTCCTTTTTTCTCTTCTTTTCTCTTCTTGAACTCTCTTCTAAAACCCTAGGCGTATATTAGGATTATATAACTGAACCTAATAGGATTAGACCCTTAATACCTTACTAAAAATGAATTAAATCTGATTGGGAAAGGAAAAGACCAAAATACCCCTTACTATTTTCGGGTAACTTTCCTTAACAGACAACCTGACTTTAAAAAGGCATATATCACTCATCCAACCTCGAAACTTAGCAAACTCAGTGGCATTGGAAAGATAATTCAAAGACCTTTCATATATTATCTTGTAGCCCACCTAAATCATCATGTACGAAGAGTTATGGTCGTTTGAAGTTGACCCAAATCTTAGAAGAACTTAGGAAGGACTTCAATGAATTCTCTCTAGTTTCTTCTTGGAACTCAAGGTGCTATATCTAGTGACGTTAACACTTAGGAAAATTTTAAATTCCTTGGTAAAATCTCACTCACTACGAAGAACTGTTCGAGTCTTAGCTCAATTTTTTTTTGGGTGTTACAAAAATAGACTATGCACAAGGGTGTTTGATGATATGCTCGAGTTTATCTTATTTATAGTAGTATTTGTCCTAGTAAGTTTGTAGCAGGAAAATCTCTATGAGCGACTTTGTAACACCTCAAAAATTGAAAAGTCGGATTAAAGGAAAATTTGTTGAGGTTGGTTCTACGAAAGTCATCCACGAACCATAGGAAGTTCTACGAGCCATAGGAAGGAAGTCGTAGGACTTGGTTTGAGATTTGGAAATGACAAGTGTTACAATCAAATTACAACCTAGATGTGACATGACTGTAACGACCCTCAAAATAAAGTAGGATAAAGTAGAGCCTCACATGGGTTTTATGCATTAGTAACTTGTCAAAATAATGAAGAATAGCCTTTTAAGTCAGTTTTAAGGAGTTTGGAAGTCAAACGATAAGGGACGACCAAGACGTTCGGAAACTAGTCTTTTACGTGTTGGTGTGTTCTAGTATGTTGTTCATGTTTTTATGTGTTGTTTAGAGTCTAAAATCAGTGGAGGTGACCCTAGTGTCTTCATAAATATTTTTAGGGTCAAAACGTTTGGATACGACGCCCCTGGGCCACACTAAGTAGAGTCTCTTCGTGGGTGTGAAGCGCGCCACATCTATGAGGGGGAAGCTACGAAGTGTTTTAAGAAAAACTTCTTTTCCTTCGCTATTCTTATCGTGCTTGAGGTATGATTTAACTTCTCCTTTCTAATCCATCGTTAATGCATTTCAGATCATGCCTCCTCGTAGAGCTAACACACGAAATGCTAATGCACACAATGCTAACATAGTTTCTCTAGTCCTGAACCATGAGGTTAAGAATGCAGAATTTTGAAATGAGATCCAACTCTTAGCTCAGAGTGTAGCCAATTAGAATAATCAGCAGGCCACAGTTCCAACAAACACTAATGGTGGATCAGCCACAGCTAGGGTTCGAGACTTTGTTCGTATGAATCCACCAGAATTTCTAGGTTCGCAGGTTGGTAAGGACCCACAAAACTTCATTGATGAAGTCAAGAAGATCCTAGAGGTGATGCAAGTGACTGGAAATGACAGAGTAGAACTGGCATCTTACCAACTTAAGGATGTGGCTCATATCTGGTTCACTCAGTAGGAAGACAACAAGGGTGTAGATGCAGTTCATATGACTTGGGATTGCTTTACTGGAGCTTTTCTGGATAGGTTCTTCCCAAAGGAATTGAGAGATGCTAAGGCACAAGAGTTTATGAACTTGAAGCAGGGTTCAATATTGGTCCAAGAATACAGACTGAAGTTCAGTCAACTCTCCAGTTATGCTCCACATATGGTTGTTGATTCGAGGGCACAAATGAACAAGTTCTTGTTTGGAGAATCTGATTTGGTAAAGACCGAGTGTAGAAATGCTATGCTGTTAGGGGATATGAATATTTCTAGACTCATAACTCATGCTCAACAGGTCGAGGGAGATAAGCTTAGAGAAATGGCTAAGAACAACACGAAGGCTAGAACAAGAAATTATGAATACTCATAGCAAAAGTCGGGCGGTGGGAATCTCTCACAGTTTCAGCAAAGGACTACAGCCCCAACACCTTCATCAGCTAGTGCTCCATCCCCCAGGTTATAGGATTAGAAAGGTAGGGCAGTAGGCCCTAAGTCTCTAGGGAGTACTTCAGGTAATAGGACTTTCCCAACTTGTCCAAACTGTGGTAAGAACTATCCGAACGAGGGTCTTGTAGGCAGAGAGGTGTGCTTTGGGTGTGGTCATTTATGCCATAGGTCCCTTTTTCCAGGTAGGGGAAAGGAGGTAACAACAATAGGACTCAGTATACAGCTCCAGCAACACCAACATGTCGCCCAACTCAGTAGGGTGCTTCGTCTGGTACCAATGGTGGTTTGTGCCAGAATAGGTTGTATGCTCTCCAGGCTCGCCAGGACAAGGTAGATTCTCCTGATGTGGTCATTGGTACGTTATGAGTCTTTCATTTAGATGTTTATGCATTGTTAGATCCATGGGCTACACTGTCTTTTGTAACTCCCTATATAATAGTAAACCTCGGTGTCAATCCAGAAACTCTCTCAGAACCCTTCTCAGTCTCTACTCTAGTTGGTGACCTAGTTATAGCTAGACGAGTATAAAAAATTGCCCTGTCACAGTCTCTCAGAAAGTCACCTCAGCAGACCCTGTAGAGTTAGAAATGTTAGATTTTGATATCATTTTAGGCATGGATTGGTTACAATCCATTTATGCCTTAGTGATTATAGAACTAGAATCGTTCGGTTTCATTTTCCAAACGAGCCAGTCTTAGAGTAGAAGGATAGTAGCTTAGTGCCTATAGGTCGATTTATATCTTAATTTAAGGCAGAAAAATGATTTCCAAAGGGTATGTCTATAATCTTCTTCGGGTTAAGGATTCAAACTCTGAAACCCCCAACTCTTGAATCAGTCCCGGTAGTAATGAGTTTCCAGAAGTGTTCCCAGAATATCTTCTCGGAGTTCCTCCCGAAAGGGAAATTGACTTCGGAATAGATATCCTCCTAGATACCCAGCCTATTTCGATTCCTCCTTACACAATGGCTCCAACCGAGCTTAATGAATTGAAAATGTAGTTAAAAGACCTTCTAGATAAGAGCTTCATCAAACCTAGTATCTCTCCATGAGGTGCTCCAACATTTTTCGTGAAAAAGTAAGATGGTTCTCTCAGAATCTGCATTGACTATTGGCAGTTGAACAAAGTCAGAATCAAGAATAAGTATCCTATATCCATGATTGATAACTTGTTCGACCAACTTCAAGGTGATAGTTTCTTTTCTAAGATAGACATTAAATTCGGCTATCATCAGCTCAGAGTCAGAGATGGTGACATCCCGAAGACAGCCTCAAGACTCGGTATGGTCACTATGAATTTGTAGTTATGTCTTTTGGACTAACAAATGCTCCTGCAGCTTTCATGGACTTAATGAACAGTATGGTCAAATAGTAATTGGACTTGTTCATTATTGTTTTTATTGATGATATCCTCATTTATTCTCAGAGTGACGAGGAGCATGCAACTCATCTGAGACTTGTCCTATAGACTCTCAAATATCGCCAGCTATTGTCTAAGTTCAGTAAATTTGAATTCTGGCTACAGTCCGTCACTTTCCTTGGTCATGTGGTATTTAGCGAAGAGATCCAAGTGGATTCTCAGAAAATTGAGGCAGTACAACACTGGCCCAGACCCACCTCTCCAATAGATATCAGAAGTTTCTTGGGTTTGGCCTAGAAGATTTGTTGAAGGATTTTCATCCATAGCTTCCCCATTGACCAAGTTGACTCAAAAGAAGGTAAAATTTCAGTGGTTAGATGGGTGTGAGAAAAGCTTCTCAGAACTGAAGACTAGGTTGACTACAACTCTTGACTTGACTCTACCAGATGGTTCAGATGGTTATGTGATTTATTGGGATGCATTCAGGGTCGGCCTAGGTTGTGTGTTGATGCTACGAGGTAAGGTTATAGATTACGCTTCTAGACAACTTAAGGTCTATGAGAAGAAATACCAGACTCATGACCTCGAGCTTGCAACAATCGTATTTGCTCTAAAGATTTGGATACACTAATTGTGTGGTGTTCATGTTGATGTGTTCACATATCATAAGAGCCTCTAGAATATGTTCACCCAGAAAGAGTTGAATATTCGTCACAGGAGATGGTTTGNCGTATTTGCTCTAAAGATTTGGATACACTAATTATGTGGTGTTCATGTTGATGTGTTCACATATCATAAGAGCCTCTAGAATATGTTCATCCAGAAAGAGTTGAATCTTCGTCACAGGAGATGGTTTGAATTCCTCAAAGACTATAACATGAATGTGCTTTACCATCCTGGTAAGGCCAATGTAATGGCTAATTATCTCAGCAGACTGTCTATGGGTAGTGTAGCACATGTTGAGGAAGAAAAGAAAGAGTTAGCCAAAGATGTTCACCGACTTGCTCGCGTAGTAGTTTTCCTTACAGACACATCAGATGGTGGTGTGATAGTTCATAATGGATCCGAATCTTCATTGGTAGCGGAGGTTAAGGAAAAATAGGATAGCGATCCTATATTACTTTAGTTGAAAGGTGCAGTTCATCAACAGAAAGTTGAGGTTTTCTCCCAAGAGGGAGATAGTGTGCTTCGTTACCAGGGTCACTAATGTGTTCCTAATGTGGGTGAGTTGAGGAAACATATCCTTATAGAAGCCCATAATTCCAGATATTCTATTCATCCATATGCCACTAAGATGTGTCGTGATCTACGTGAAGTCTTTTGGTGGAACGACATGAAGATGGACATAACAAACTTTGTGGCTAAGTGTCCTAACTGTCAAGGTAGAACACCAAAAACTAAGAGGTATGACACAAGAGATTAACATTCCTGCATGGAAGTGGGAAGTGATAAACACAGACTTTATTATGGGTTTACCTCGTACTTGGAGACAACATGACTCCATTTGGGTAATAGTGGACAGAGTCACTAAGTCTGCTTACTTCTTAGCTGTCAAGACTACCGATTCAGTAGAGGACTACGCCAAACTCTACATCAATGAGATAGTTAGGTTGCATAGGGTCCCTTCTCTAACATCTCAGATAGAGGTCCTCAGTTTACCTCTCATTTCTGGAAATAATTTCAAAAAGGTCTGGGTACTAAGGTAAACTTCAATACATCATTTCATCTACAGACGGATGGTCAGGTAGAGCGTACCATTCAGACCTTAGAGGACATATTGAGAGCTTGCTTGATCGATTTCAAGGGTAGTTGGGATTATCACCTACCGCTCATAAAGTTTGCCTATAATAGTAGCTTCCGCTCCAGTATTTAGATGTCTCCTTATGAGGCATTATATGGGCATAAATGCAGATCTCGGATTGGTTGGTTCGAAGTAGGTGAAGCAGCCTTGATTGGGACAAGTTTGGTCATGAGGCTATGTAGAAAGTTCAACTCTTCAGAGATAGACTAAAGACAGACCTGAGTCATCAGAAGTCCTATGCAGATGTAAGGAGAAGCGACTTAGAGTTTGAAATCGATGATTGGGTTTCCTTGAAGGTGTCACCTATGGAGGGGGTGATGAGATTTGGCAAGAAAGAGAAGATCAATCCTAGATATGTAGGTCCTTACAGAATCCTAAAAATGGTTGGTAATGTGGGTCATGAGTTAGAGTTGCCAACAGAACAAGCAGCGGTTCATTCAGTCTTTCATATTTCCTTGTTGAAGAAGTGTGTGGGTGATCCAACATCAATAGTTCCATTAAAGAGTGTGGCTATGAAGGATAGTCTCACTTATGAAGTGGTGCCAGTTGAAATTATTGACCGTCAGGATTGTAGGTTGAGAAATAAGGAAGTCACTTCAATAAAGGTTTTGTGGAGGAGTCAGTACGAAGAGGGAGCTACTTGGGAAGCAGAAGCAGCCATGATTGTTAAGTATCCTCATTTTTTTCCTTGCGATTCAGTTTAATTGTTACGACCCAACCCACCGGGCCGTGCGGGCACTTAGTCTAACACCTAAGTAGGAGAACCCTCGATTCCCAAACGTTTTAAAAATGCGGAAAAATTAAGAAAATCGTAGATAAAAGGAAATTCATGAAATTTTATAAAATAAGAGTTGTTAAAACATCCAACGCAACAATATAAATAAACAACACCCCAGAGATCTAGTCTAAACAGGAACAAAAGCTTCTAAGATTACAAGGTATAAACATAATAACAAATGACACAGCTCCCACCACATGGAAGGATAAATAAGAGTTGTTGGAGATTGTCTTCATCTTCACCTATGAAATATCACTAACCCTGCAAACAGAAAATGCCAAATAGGCATAGCAAGAGTAGTATCAGTACAACCACACGTACTGGTAGGCGTCATTGGTCAACCCGATACCTACCGCATAATATAAGGAATCGACTAGCAGGAAACAAGCAATAAGACCATTCATTCCTCCACCTTTATATACTCATGTCCTTACCATTCCCGAATACTTTTAAAAATATACTAGTACACTTGACTTTAACCCTTACTCACTGCGTTCTTGATCATAACTTGACCATTCTATCTCCTAGAGGAGTTTTCGGATGTAACCACTACCAACTTGGCCAACCACTCACGACATACCCCTTACTTCTTTCATATCACCACTCAACCCTTGACTCCATGATACATTCTATCAAAGACTCGCTAATCGCTTCAATACGAATCCCCTTCCAAGGTAAGACCGAGCTACTTAATATTTATGACACAAACACCACCCCACTTCTCAAATTTCAAGAACACATACAACCTTTCTAAAGTAACCCATAGAAACACATGGACCTTTAGTCTCCACTTACCATACCACATCCCGATTAGGCCTGCCCATTCACCATTCATTCAGCAATGAGATATATAAATTAAACACGACACAGTAAACTCACATATACAGAATACACAACTTAATTATCATTCTGGAGCACCATACTTATTCTCACTATCAACAACAATGGCCATGAATGTAATAATCACAATAGACCTCTCATGGAACCCACACCCAAACTGTTAGTGTGTCAGAATTTGACACCTGATCCAATATGTATGTGTCAGAACATGACACCTGATCCAATATATGTATCACAATGTGACACCCGATCTAATGTATGTGTCAGAACATGACACCCGATCCAATATGTGTGTCAGAACGTAACACCCAATCCAGTTAGCACAACCACAATCATAATCATACCCATAATGAATAGTGCATGTATTCATACAATTAGCAACAGGTTCATGGAATGTAATTATACATACTTAGTCATTTTACTGAGTTCGATTCTCAATTCTTTATTCACCTACACATGCATACAATGAGGCCACTATCCGACATATGTCACATAAATAAGAAATCAAACCATCACCTACCCTAAGTCCACAGGACAAGGATTTCTTATACGGTACACATCTTATGTAACAACTAGGAATACGGGTATAACCATCCCTTTTTCGGTGCACGAAGGCCTACATATGAATTCTACCATAAATTAACAATATACTACGTAGTGAACACTGATTTAAGACTACTCAATTAATAAACCTAGCCTTCCTGGGCGCCAAGCAGTTGTAGAGGGATTGTAGCTCCAATCCTGGTTTTCGGACAATGAGACGGTGGATCTTGACTAGAAATCCGCAAGCTATCAACAACCTTTCACTAGAAATCTCTTTCTCCTTCCTTCCCAAGCCTAGAGCAGCCTTTCGAGGGTTTCTTGGGTGATTCTCACGTCTTTTTAGTGTTTTGGGAAAATAAGACTTCGCGTCATTTAAGTTCTACCCCGACCATCCCGTTCTGGTGCTCCATATCCTGCTGGAGCGCCGCCGCCCTAACAACATCTGTCCCGCTCTGGCGGGATGATGGGCCCAGTTCTCTCAATATTTTTTTCTTTCCTAAATAACGATGGTTCGAGTCGTTACATTAACCATGAGGTAACAGTTCCTCTCCAGTCTCTCAGTTTACTATAGTGTAATTCAACCTTAGTTATACTTGCATTTTAGCATATTTGCATGTTCATGGAACTCTGTTAAGTTAGATATCAGATTCTAGTACTTAGTGGTAGGGATTGCAGCTCTTTCTCTCCATGCTTAGTTTGTTTAGACTTCATTCGAGGACAAATGTTCCCAAGGGGGAGATATTGTAACACCTCGAATTTGAGAAAATAAAAAAACTACAGCTTTCTAGGACCTGGTGCCAGAACCACGAAGCCACCGACGGTCTGTGATCTGACACACGGTCCGTAGGTTGGGTCCATCATTGTGGTCCAAAATTTAGGGATTTCTGATCCCACCCATGTCTGACCAGTACGATCCGTGGTTGGACCTACGAATCGTAGGTGAGGCTTAGAAACTACTTAGAGGAAAATGGTTGTTGGGTTAACTTCAAACAGTCATATCTTTTGTCACAAAATGAACTAGCTGGCCCATGTTCTATCAAATTAAAGATAATTGAATCCTCTTTAAAACTCTAATGAGTTTGATAAAATCCAAGCTCAGAGTAAAAAGTTATTCTCATTTTAGTGAAGCCCAATCAGGAAAAGCATGAATGATGACCCCAGACGACGATCGATAGTCCAAATGACGGTTCGTTAGTCCCATCGTGGATGACCTTCTTAAGCTTTTAAGTTAGGGTCATTTGGTCTTTTCCCTATGCGTTGGGGAACTTAAACTACATCATTTGATGCCTAAAATACGCCATTTTACTCAGTCTAAGCCTAATAACCTAGTCATACATACCCATAACACTCAGTCTCCAAAAAATCATCCAATTAGAACGAAAAGAAGAGAAAGAGGCACCAGTTTATTTGAAGAACAAGAAGCAGTGTTCTTTAAGTTTCAGCCCTGAAATCCAAAGGATTTCTCCTTAGATTTAGTCACCAGTTATGTGGGATTTCACTAATGGGTTCATTTAATCCACTAGGTCCCTAGAATTCAGTCAGTTCCTTGATTCTACATAACTTGTTTAGACCTAAGTTTGTAAAATCTTGGGAAATTATTGCACTTTAAGTTGCTATAGTCCATAGTCTAAAGAATATATTTTTCTTGAAAATGTTGCAACATTACTTGTATAAAACTCAGAACCCTAGTTTGTGTAAATTCTATTAGTTCTTGAATTATACTTTATAGGTCAGTTAAAGAGAAAATCATGCCTTTATACCCCTGCCAATAAATATTGGGTCCTCTTGATGAGGTGTATACATCAGACTCCATGTTTAGCTTACATGGTTTATGTTGGTTAATAGTAGCTCCCATAGTCAGACTCTTAGTGCATTTGACATGATTTTCAGCAGTATACAATTCAACATGTTATCTTCACGATTAGTACTTGGTCATTGCATTTAGCTTAACTTTTCAGTTATGTTTCAGTATGTATATTCTTGCTCATTATGTCATTGCTCAGTTATACTATGTTTAGCTCATATATATTTGTTCAACTTAGTATTATATCTTGCATGCTCAGTATATTCCAAGTACTGACGCATACACTGCGCTACATCCTTTCATGATGTAGGTTCATGTACTTAGCATTCAGATCACGCTTATATCGATTCTTGGTCCGCATTCAGCAGCTTCAGTGGTGAGTCCTCATATTCCGAGGACAATAGAGATGCTTTCAGTTTAGTAATTATTTTTAGTTTCAGTTTTGTTAGAGTTAGCTGGGGCATGTCCCAACAACTTAACTCAATTAGAGGCTTTTCATGCATAGTAGTAGATTCAACTTTAGTTGTTAAGTGGTTGTTTCAGTTATCACTAAATTCTTAGTTTATTTCACTTATATTCAGACCATTTGGGTTTTTCCCCATTTTCAGATATCCACTGTTTTAGCTTCCATATAGTATATATTTTACTCAGTAACTTTTATAGTATGTGTCACGATCCAAGACTACACCCTGGATATTGCCGGCACTCAAGAACCATTGCTGGTCCATAAGTGAACCCTTATTCTGGCTGACTACAAGCGGAAGACTAACTTAAGCATACATAAGCATCAAATTGAAAGAAACATTTAAAAATAGCTTATTGAATCTCAAAACTTCGTTGCATATACTGAGTATGAAACATAAGTTTTAAACAAAACAAATGAAACTCAAAGACTCTCCAAAGCTGTCTATCTATGAAGCCTCTACTATACAAAGATGAGTGTCGGGACAAGACCCACGATTCCTCAAATGAACTACTACTAACAATTCATAAAACTGGAGTACTCCAAAAGCAAGGAGGTCTCACTCATAAGCAGACGAGCAGATGAAGTGATCTCAACATACTTTTGTTGAGGATCCTAAGAACCTGTATCTTCATCATTAAAATATGCAGGTCGAGTGACATTAATACATTGAATGTACGAGTATGTAATATAGCTGAATGTAAAATAGTTGAAAGAATGGTCTACAATAGATAACAACGCACTCAAGTTGAATGTAAAGAAATAAATGAGAACTCATTTAAATCTTTACAAAATACTTTCTCATCTCTGAACTCAACATAATAAGTGATATACAAAAATAATCTTTAACTCAATTGGGAGATTCTCTGACCGACAATCATCACTATGAGCTACGTGATGATACAAGATCTCACATACGCTGCCAGAACTGTCCTATACCTTGTCGGGGTATAGAACACCTCAACTAAGTGGATCCACTAAGCTATGCCTAAAAAGCAATAAGGAATCATCTAAAAAGTATGACTCTTACCCATGTTAGCATACATAGTTTATGAGGACTTTGAGTTGTCTGAACTCGTTCCTATATCGGTGCTCAATGCTACTCCCAATAATATATACTCATGCTCATATGTTTAAAAACATAACTCTTCCTCTGGTTTGAGATAATTGCTCAAACTATCCTCTTAAAAGAGGTAATTGCTCTTGAAATATCTTTTGAACTCATAACTCATTTAGAAATCTTAGTTTCTCTTTTATCAATGTAAAAGTTAATACATCCGAGAATACATAATCCCCTTATACTCTTACTCAATTCATACTTGAAAAATCTTTCTAAAAAACATATCAAAAAATCATATTTTAATATGATCATTGATGACTTGGAAATTCATATTGCATAAATATTGATGGTATATCTAGATACCATACTGCTCATACATTGGCATAAATATTGATGGTATATCTAGAAACTATAGTGCTCATACATTGATGCCATACTCGATTGTCATACTAATCATGTTTTAGAAACTCTTTTCTCAAAACTCATCTTTACTTTCTCAAAACTCAGTTTCATAACTAAGTATTGTCTTTAAAAATCTTTTAAAAATTTATAACTCAAATGATAGGGTTCATGTAGAATTATGGACATGAACGACTCAATTTAGGGATCTTAATAGCAATAAGGAAACTCGGTACTTAGAACTCAAGACTCAAGAACTCAAGAACTCAAAACTCATAACTCAACGATATTTCTTCTCTAAAAAATACTCAATTCATAGGGTTCATGTTTAAATATAGAAGTGAACGAATCAACTCAAGAGTATTAAGGCATAACATATAGAAATTCAATAATTAGGAATAGAATTTCATAAAGAAATAGGAACTCAAGAACTCAAATCAACTTATCTCAAGAATACTCAAATATAAGAATAGAATCCTAGATTTCTCTTTTACTGATTTGAAAATAGATGTAGGGCGGGAGGACGAACTAGTGCAACACTATGACAGCCTTACATACTTGGAAGAATAAGGTTCTTGAAGAATCTGATTAGAAGCCTTGAAACCCTAGCTTGAAGGAGAAAAATCAAGAAAACCTTTTCTTGAGATTTCTTCAATTAGTTTCTTGAAACTCTATGGCCAAGAATTATGATTTTCATTAGTGATGCATAATTTAATGGAGGAATTTGAGTTGGAAAGAATGAAATTCTTGGAGAAAGACTTACCTTGAAGAAGAATCTTGAAAAGGATTGAAAGAATCTTGAATGGTGTCTTCTACTTTTATAGAGATGCAAATATGATTGTTTTGGGTCTTAAATTAGTTAAGAAATTCATTTAGTGTTTTCTTAGAGATAAAAAGACAAAAATGACCCTTTTTAATATTTTCCTGTTGGCTAATTCGTCACTACAGTGTTTTAGGTTACTAAAATGGTCATTAACTATTTACTCAAATATTGGATTATTGCGAAATTGGTGGCTTTGGAAAGTAGATTCAAATACTTTAATTTGATTAGTTTTGGGCCACGTAAATCTTTATATTCTAAGAAATATGGTCGTTTGAAGTAACCCAAGTAGAATCTTACATCAAAACTTAATCGATAAGGAAACTTTAAATCTACTTTGTGCTAGGAGTTTCTGGTGACCTTAATTGATATCCAAAATCATTCCCATACTAAATAATTTACCTTTACACATATGAGCAATCTAAGAATCACTCGATATGACCCTACAAGTAAATGAAGAATGGTTCGAGTCTTAACTTAGATATTTTTAGAGTGTTACGATATCTCCCTCTTGGGATCATTTGTCCTCGAATGATGGTTGGTCTTAGAATGGAAAGGGGTTACTCTTACTATATTCAAGTCTAACTTAGAATCACAAAGTACTTAACATAGGGTGATTGTTCTGATTTATATCACAAGATTCGGGTTCTATACCTCTGTAGGAAATCTCATCCTAAGAACACTACTCCTTACCACTACATTCAGCTAACCTTGAGCTCATATTAACAAACACCTAATGTATTACACATTGTCCACATGTTTACAACACCACATTCAAGCTTAGAACCTTAACCACTCCATAGACTCTTACTAACCCACTTTCTAAGAACTTCTCATCCTCTCATCAGCTCTACCAACTGAACTTTCATCCATTACCACCAAGAAGCTGACTTAGTTGTCATTGTAAAACCTTCTCCTTCTTCCTCCACATTTATAACCTTAGATGGAATTAAACACACCATGACTATCACAATTAGAATTAACAATCCTCTTCTCCATCATCACACAACTATTATCAACAACACCTCTCTCGAAAACTAAAAAAAGGATTACTGAAAGGACTTTAGGGTGAAAGATCATAAGCACGATTAATTTGAGAATTTTGATATAAGAATATGCATGGCATAATATTATGTTGCTAGCCATTGAGAGTAAATCAGGAACTTGTGAGACTGAACATGCTATGAGACATGAATACTTATATGAATATGTTCATATCATGAGGATGATATCCACAACTTTATGGATTAAGCTCGAGGTTAATAGGCTAAAGTCTTTTCCCCTCATTCTGAAAACTGAGCATAAATGTGAATCTCTTTGAAGTGTATGAGCATAGGTCATAGACACAATTTTGATATTAGGAATATCCACAAGAAGTTGTAATAACTTCGCTTGAGGAATATGTAAGATTATGAATGGATTGATATATCTCTAAACTCTTTTTGAAGACATCACTATCTCATCTCAACACTTGACTTGATTTCTCATCTTATTATCTCCCCCTTAGGTTTGAAGTTGATACTCTAAAGCTATGGATCTGTTGTTATCATCTCTAAACTGGTCTACATTCCATTTACTCTAATACTCGGGGAAGGCTTATCTCATGGCTACTGAACTCTCCATAAGTAGGTACGAAGAATCCTTCTAAGACCTCTTTCTAAGATGCTTATCTTAACTTCTTCTCAATGGATTATAAGGCTGTTTCATCTAGCTCTTAAGAAAGAAAATTAATGCTTACCTCAACCTATTACACATTAATAGCTCAATTATACTATCTAGGCACACATGAAAAATAATCATTAACTTAATTGAAACCTTGTCTAACTACATACGATCTCGTGTACACCTCTTAATTATCTTGTTAATCTAATGACTTAGCCACACTTCATTGCTCTCATCTAAAAGTTAGAATCTCATACTTGTACCACTCACACTTGTAAAAGGTAACACCCTAATTTCTTACCCACTCTATGTCAAATCTACCCGATTAGATCTCGAACTAACATCATCACCCTCATGTTTCCATTGTTTTTGACCACCACTCTCATCTCAAAGTCATGCCTAATGTTTATTACTAAACCAAATATCAATATGATTGCTCGCTTACTATACTAACTTGCAACTACTAGATACAAATTAAGAAACACTCACCCACTAAAATCTTATGACAAGTGGTCAATCTTTATCTCTCTGTCTACATACTTATGAATTATCGTCACATTCAATTTCACGACTTAAGTACTATTTACTTATTCACCATACATCATTGCCTAATTAGTTCTATAACCCTTTGAATATTATGGTCTTTCCCTTAAAGATCATAAGACTAGCTTAGAGCTATCACCTCATTAATACTCCTGCTTTTTTATTCAACACCTACATTTGGTCGTTACTAACACAATGAAACCTCATCATAAACTCCATTCTAGTGAAAGTATACTCTAACTCATCCTAACTCGTAACTATTTCTCTACCTCATATCATAAACTCTATAAAAGATTAATATTCCTTAGTCTACTCACAAAGGAAAACTCATCATTAAAAACTTACTGGGTGCATGACTACAACAACATAATTTCCCTCATCACTACCTCCCTTTCTTAAATTACTGAACCTGTGCATGTATTTTTCTAATTTAAGGGGACTTTAACTACAACTGCCTCATAACATTGCAACTCATACTATCTTTCGGGTGATAATACTACCCAAGCTCTAAAACACACTTCCTCAAAAGGCTCTCACCTGAAACAAGATTGAGAGAAGAGAGTACATCTTGCTTTTAGCTTGAACGCATGATTCATATGAATAAGAGTGCATTCTTTCAAAACTCAATAGTTGACTCACTCACATGCTCCTATCAAGCCTCTCTACAGTATCGTGACTTCCTCAAGACTTTTGCTAAAAACAACTCATCCATAACGATCTTGGGCTTTACTTTTCAACCACCTTTAGTATGAGGGGTAGTTGAATGCATATGAGAAAGCATGAGTTAGAATAAATTCCTTATGACACAGTTCTATTGCATGATTTAGAGTATGAAAGAAGGAAAACTTTTCTTAAATGTCTATAGTCCTTCATCTATAGAGGTGGGGCCCTCACAACCATAAATAAGATCTTATTTGACACGGGCTCATAGACACCTTAGGGCACTTGAACTCTGTGCTCTGATACCAAGTTTATCATGACTTGAGCCTACACTTTGGACGTGGCCAACACTCGAGAACCATTGCTGGTCCTCAAGCAAACCTTCATCCTGGCTGACTACAAGCGAAATACTAACTCAAGCATACATAAGCATCAAATTGAAATAAACGTTTAAAAATAGCTTACTAATCTCAAAACTTTGCTGAATATACTAAGTATGAAATATAAGTTTTAAATAAAACATCTGAAACTGAAGACTCTCCAAAACTGTCTATCTATGAAGCTTATACTATATAAAGATGAGTGTCAGGACAAGACCTACGACTCCTCAAAATAACTACTACTAACAACTCATAAAACTGGAGTACTCCGAAAGCAAGAAGGACTCACTCATAAGAAGACGAGCAGATGAAGTGGTCTCAACATACTCTTGTTGAGGATCCTAAGAATCCGTATCTGTATCATTAAAAGATGCAAGTTGAATGACATCAGTACATTGAATGTACGAGTACGCAATCTAGCTAAATAACAAATAACTGAAAGAAAGGAATGCGATAGATAATAATGTTATCAAGCTGAATGTAAAGAAATAATGGAGTTAAATCATTTAAAGCTTTACAAAATACTTTCTCATCTCTGAACTCAACATAATAAGTGATATATAAAAGCACACTTTAACTCTATTGGCAGATCTCTAACCGACAACCATCACTATGAGCTACGTGATGATACAACATCTCACCCAGGCTGCCAGAACTATCCTATACCATATCGGGTTAAAGAAAACCTCAACCAAGTGGATCCACTAAGCTATTCTTAAAGAGCAATAAGGAATCATATAAAAAGTATGACCCTTTATGTAACACCCCGACTTTTCAAAACGTCTAAATTAACTTGTATCTTCGTAGAAAGAAAAGAAGGGTGAGTAATAAATTTAAAATGAAGTGTTGTGTGATATTTTAAGTGTTCAAGTGTTGTATCTCAAGTTTTGAAGTTAGGTAAGTGACAAAACAAAAGTTGGCGAAAGTTAGCGTAAATTCCTTTTTAAAGATTTGTCTGAAATTTGAGTCAAATGTCTCGGACGTTTTCTCCCAATATATTAATAGTTATGGTCCCCGCAAGCTATGAAATCGAAGGTCTACGAGTCTAGTTTCCAACGCATCAAACTGTTTGTTCGTACAACTTCACAATAGAGAGGTATTTGCATTTCCGTGGGACTGCACAAGCAGCACGTGAGGTGGGGCCCTAAGTCGGTGGAATGTTACATATATCTTCTCCTTCGACCTTTTTCTCAATTTTTAAGCTAAAAACCAGAGAAATTAGAGAAATCCATTTCTAGGATCAAGTGAAGTATAGATTTTCTCGACTTAAGTCCTTGACGAAAGTTGTTCTACGCTTTGGGCTCATCATCGTGGTATAATTTGTTTTATTGATTGCGTAGCATATCACACTTTAGTGTTGGGACAACAAGAGTTTGAATATATTTGAAGGTTTTGAGGTGAATTACGAACCTAAGATCGAGGTAAGACCCTTCTTTCATCGACTTTAGCTTTTATAAGCAGCAAACATCAATTTGCGATGGAAATACATATCTTTTATTATATTGTCATGGTATCTTTTATTTTTGTGTGTTGATTATGGTCCTACTCGTTGTAGTATCGAGGGAGTTATGAGTTAAAGTCGTTAGGCCACATGAATTTAGCGAAAAAGGTATGTTAAGGCTATTCTCTTCCTATGACATTTTTCCTTAAAGCTTAGGAGCAATGTAATTGAGTTGTTATCGTTGTTATACTTGTAGCCACTATTGTTTATTATTGGCTGCTCGAGTGTGTATAATCCTCTCTTATCGGGATTCTTATTCATTAGTAGCATTCGTATGCTGGACACGACTTATAGGCTATTTGTATAGGTTGCTTATAACTAAATTGCTTGGTTTTAGCTGTTGGATTGTTATTGTTGCCTTTGGGTTATTGTAGTTAGTTGCAGGAATGTGATCTATGGCTAGTAGGGTTATGTTCTACCTACAGGGCTATATGGATGCCTAAAAGGGCTATGAGTTGTCTACGGGGCTATATTGATGCCTAGAAGGGCTATGTGTTGCCTAGAGGGATATATATTGACGCCTAAGAAGGCTACTGAGGATGTGTATCGATTACCGACAGATGAATAAAGCGACTATAAAGAATAAGTATCCCCTTCCGAGGATAAATGGCTTGTTTGATCAATTACAAGGTGCTAAGTGTTTCTCAAAGATTGATTTAAGATCAGGGTACCACCAGATACGAGTTCGGGAGAAAAACGTTCCAAAGACAGCTTTTAGAACTAGATATGGACATTTTGAGTTCTTGGTAATGTCTTTTGGATTAACTAATGCCCCAACAGTGTTCATGGACCTGATGAATAGTATATTCAGGCCGTATCTAGACTTGTTTGTGATTGTATTTATTGATGATATTTTTGTGTATTCACGTTCAAAAGATGAGCATGAAAATCATCTGCGAGTAGTCTTTCAGGTTCTTCGAGACCGAGAACTTTATGCAAAGTTTTCTAAGTGTGAGTTCTGGTTAGACTTTGTAGCTTTCTTAGGCCATATTGTATCAGATAAAGGCATTGCGGTTGATACACAAAAGATTGAGGCCGTAAAGACTTGGCCCAGACCCATGACTCCGACTGAGGTTCGTAGTTTCTTAGGGTTAGTTGGGTACTACAAAAGGTTTGTAGAGGGATTTTCTTCAATTTCAGGCCCATTAACGAAGCTGACTAAAAAAACAGCTAAGTTCCAGTGGGTTGAGGCTTGCGAGCACAGTTTCCAGGAGCTGAAGGACAGGTTGACATCAGCACCAGTTCTTGCATTGCCAGACGGTTCAGAAGGCTATGTAGTGTATTGTGATGCTTCTGTTGTTGGGTTAGGATGTGTTCTAATGCAACATGGTAAGGTTATCACATATGCTTCAAGGATGTTGAGAAGACATAAGAAGAACTATCCGACCCATGACTTAGAGTTGGCTGCAGTTGTGCATACACTAAAGATCTGGAGACACTATTTGTATGGCGTTCATGTTGACATTTTCACAGATCATAAAAGCCTTCAATAAATCTTTAGACAGAAGGAGTTAAATCTGCGACAACGTCGATGGCTTGATTTACTGAAAGACTACGACGTGGATATTTTATATCATCCAGGAAAGGCGAATGTGGTAGCTGATGCCCTCAGTCGAAGATATATGAGTAGTTTATCATAATTAGATGTTGAGAAGTGTGAGCTAGCGTAGGAGCTACATCAGTTAGCTAGCCTGGGAGTCAGATTGTTAGAGGCAGAAGATAGTAAGGTAACAATTCAGGACACAGCCGTATCATCTCTAGTTGTATAAGTAAAGTCACGGCAACAAGAGGATCCTAGCTTAGAGCATCTTAGAGCCAAGGCTCAGGATCCACAGTCTTTAGCATTTGATATAGCAGAAGATGGAGTCCTCAGATATAGCGATCGATTATGTGTTCCAAATGTTATAGGGCTTCGATATCGAATTATAGAAGAGGCACATCATTCCCATTATTCTATTCACCCTGGTTCGACGAAGATGTACCATGATATTAAGGAAATCTATTGGTGGAACGGGATGAAGAAGGATGTTACTGAGTTTGTGGCACAATGTCCTAACTACCAACAGGTGAATGTTGAGCACCAATTGCCCGTTGGGCTAGTTCAGGAGATAGCCACTCCTTTGTGGAAGTGGGAAGCAATTAATATGGATTTTATTACAGGGTTACCTCGATCGCGTTGCAAGTTTGACTCTATTTGGGTAATTGTTGATAGACTAACAAAATCAGCCCACTTCTTACCAGTCAGGGCTACTTTTATAGCCAAAGACTATGCAGGGCTCTATATTACGGAGATTGTTAGGCTACACGGTGTCCCAGTATCTATTATCTCTGATAGAGGAGCACAATTCACCGCCAACTTCTGGAAGTCCTTCCAAAAAGGACTGGGTACACATGTTAATCTTAGTACTGCCTTTCACCCTCAGACAGATGGCCAGGCTGAGCGCACAATTTTGATGCTCGAAGATATGTTACGGGCGTGCGCGCTAGACTTCAAGGGGAGTTGGGATGACCACTTACCTCCTATAGAGTTCACATACAATAATAGTTATCATTCCAGCATCGGGATGGCTCCTTATGAGGCTTTGTATGGGTGAAAATGTAGATCCCCCATTGGATGGTTCGAGGTAGGTGAGTCAGGGTTGATTGGACCCGACTTAGTACAACAGATAGTGGAGCAGGTTAAGCTCATACGGGAGAGATTGCTAACAGTTCAAAGTCGATAGAAGTCATACTCAGATGTGTGACGAAGGGACTTAAAGTTTTACATCGATGACTGGGTATTCTTAAAAGTCTCGCCTATAAAGGGTGTTATGCGATTTCGCAAAAAAGGAAAGCTTAGTCCAAGATTCATTGGGCCACACCGGATCTTTCGAAGGGTAGGACGAGTGGCTTATGAGTTAGAATTGCCTTCAGGGCTAAAATCTGTTCATCCAGTTTTTCATATATCGATGCTATGAAAGTGTGTATGAGACCCTTCTCGGGTTGTCCTAGTTGAGGATGTTCAAATCACAGAGGAGTTGTCCTACGAGGAAACTCTAGTTGCTATATTAGATCGGTAGGTCCGTAAATTGAGGACCAAAGAGGTGGCTTCGGTTAAAGTATTGTGGAGGAATAAAAATAGAGAAGAGGTGACCTGGGAAGCTGAGGATGGCATGAGGTCCAAATATCCTTACTTGTTTCATACCCCAGGGTGATGTCATATCAGTTTATATTAGGACAATAAAGGTAAGAAACCTATATATATATACTATTGATTATTATTATTGTGGTTGTCGTTGTATATCTACTCTCACTGTTGTGGTGGAGCTATAACACTTAGCTATTTATGTTGTCATGTGAGACGCTTAGGTTAGAAATTTTACTTTTTAGGTTCCTGGATAGTGACATTTACAAAGGATACACTACCTAAATTTTGGCAACTCCTAAGGACTTAACACCGTGACTCAGATTTTTCATTCGAGGACGAATGTTTCTAAGGGGGGAAGGATGTAACACCCCAACTTTTCAAAACGTCTAAATTAACTTGTATCTTCATGGAAATACAAGAAAGGTGAGTAATAAATTAAAAATGATGTGTTATGTTATATTTTAAGTGTTCAAGTGTTATATCTCAAGTTTTGAAGTTAGGTAAGTGGCAAAATAAAAGTTGGCGAAAGTTACCGTAAATTCCTTTTTAAAGATTTGTCTGAAATTTGAGTCAAATGTCTCAGACATTTTCTTCTAATCTATTAAGATTTATGATCCCCACAAGCTATGAAATCAAAGGCCTACGAGTCTAGTTTCCAACACATCAAACCGTTTGTTCATACGACTTTAGAATAGAGAGATATTCACATTTCCGTGGGACTGCGCAAGCAGGCACGTGAGGTGGGGCCCTAAGTCGGTGGAATGTTACATATATCTTCTCCTTCGACCTTTTTCTCAATTTTTAAGCTAAAAACCAGAGAAACTAGAGAAACCCATTTCTAGGATCAAGTGAAGTATAGATTTTATCGACTTAAGTCCTTGATGAAAGTTGTTCTACGCGTTGGGCTCATCATCGTGGTATAATTTATTTTATTGATTGCGTAGCATATCACACTTTAGTGTTGGTACAGCAAGGGTTTGAATATATTTGAAGGTTTTGAGGCGAATTACAAACCTAAGATCGAGGTAAGACCCTTCTTTCATCGACTTTAGCTTTTATAAGCAGCAAACATCAATTTGCAATGGAAATACATATCTTTTATTATATTGTCATGTTATCTTTTATTTTTGTCTGTTGATTATGGTCCTACTTTGTTGTAGTATCGAGGGAGTTATGAGTTAAAGTCGTTAGACCACATGAATTTAGCGAAAAAGGTATGTTAAGGCTATTCTCTTCCTATGGCCTATTTCCTTAAAGCTTAGGAGCAATGTAATTGAGTTGTTATCGTTGTTATACTTGTAGCCATAATTGTTTATTATTGGCTGCTCGAGTGCGTATAATCCTCTCTTATCGGGATTCTTATTCAGTAGTAGCATTCGTATGTTGGACACGAGTTAGAGGCTATTTGTATAAGTTGCTTATAACTAAATTGCTCGGTTTTAGCTGTTGGATTGTTATTGTTGCCTTTGGGCTATTGTGGTTGGCTGCAGGAATGTGATCTATGGCTAGTAGGGTTATGTTCATCCTGCAGGGCTATATGGACTCCTAAAAGGGCTATGAGTTGTCTACGGGGCTATATTGATGCCCAGAAGGGCTATGAGTTGCCTACAGGGATATATATTGACGTCTAAGAAGACTATGTGCTTCCTATAGGGCCATGTTGTTGCCTAAGAGGACTATGAGTTGTCTATAAGCTATGTTGATGCCTAGGAGGGCTATGTGACTGCCTGCGGGGCTAGGGGACTATCGATAGGGGTATACAGGCTGATTGACACCTTCCGGGTTTATGGGGGCCTGAGTAGGTAGTCTTGTGTTCTGTTTGTACCTACCGAGCTTATGAGGGCTTGGTTAGGTTGTTGTTTTATTATTTTTGATAAGTTTAGATTTAGAAGCAGGTCAGTACAGTTATCTTATCCTTAATTTATTTATCAGATTATTCGAGTATATCAGGATACCTCATCATAGTCTATTGCCTTTCATACTTTGTACATTATTTTGTACTGACGCCCCATTGCCTTGGGGGCGCTGCATTCATGCATGCAGGTCCTGACAGACGACCGAGTAGACCTCCTCAGCAGCAGGATTGACTTTTATTCGGTTGGTCAGTCCCTTTCCTTCGGAGTTGCTAGAGTTGGGAGGTTTGTTACCTTTTGTTGTATATATTCTCATGGGTAGGCTGGGGCCCTGTCCCACCAATGTTTACTACTCTTAGAGGCTTGCAGACTAGTGTGTGGGGTTTATAGCTACGTTATGGCCATGCTGGCCTATGTTGTTGGTTTGCGGAAGCTTGTGAGCTGTTTGATGTATTGTATTGATATACTGCTTTTAGTTTTGGTATAGATATCATGGTGGCCTCGACGGCCCAATCAGGATATCTGTGCAAGTTGACTATTTATTTATATGATTTCTTGGGAGTAGCTGTTTCTTTTATATATCAGTTGACAGGGGCCTTACCGGCCGAGGGCTTAATTTTAAGTCGAGATATACTTATTTATTTTCTTGACTATTTGTGGCTGCCATGCACTAGTAACAAATGGTTCAATAGGGTCGGCTCGAGCCTGAGTGTTGGCATTAGGAGCCAGTTGCGCCCTTGAATCTGGGGCGTGACACTTTACCCATATTGGCATACATGGTTTATGAGGACTTTGAGTTGCCTAAACTCTTCCCCATATCGGTGCTCAATACTAGTCCCAATAATATATACTAATGCTCATGTGTTTAAAAACATAACTGTTATTATCTCAAACATTGTCTTAAAAAAGGTAACTGCTCTTGAAATATCTTTTGAACTCTTAACTCATTAAGAAATCTCAGTTTCTCTTTTATCAATGTAAAAATTGATACATCTGGGAATGCATAGTCCCCTTATACTCTTACTTAATTCATACTTGAAGACTCTTTCTCAAAAACATATCAAAAACATATTTTAATATGATTATTGATAACTCGGGAAGTCATACTGCATAAACATTGATGGTATATCTAGATACCATACTGCTCATACATTGATGTCATACTTGATTGTCATACTAATAATGTTTTAGAAACTATTTTCTCAAAACTCATCTTTACTTTCTCAAAAACTCAGTTTAAGAACTCAAGTGTTGGTTTTAAAAAACTTTTCAAAATTTATAATCAAATCATAGGGCTCATGTGGAATTATGGACATGAACGACTCAACTTAGGGATCTTAATAGCAATAAGGAAACTCGGTACTCAGAACTCAAGACTCAATAACTCAAGGACTCCAGAACTCGAAACTCATAACTCAATGATATTTCTCCTCTAAAAAATACTTAATTCATAGGCTTCATGCTAAAATATAGACATGAACAAATCAACTCATGAATCTTAATGCATAATATATAGAAATTCAATAATTAGGAATAGAATTTCAAAAACAAATAGGAACTCAAGAACTCAAATCAACTTATCTCAAGAATACTCAAATCTAGGGATAAAATCCTAAATTTCTCTTTTATTGATATGAAAATAAATGTAGGGTGGGAGGACAAACTAGTCCAACACTATGATAGTCTTACATACCTGAAAGAACAAGGTTTGAAGAATCTTGAAGAAGAACTTGATTAGAAACCTTGAAACCCTAGCTTGAAGGAGAAAAATCAAGAAAACCTTTTCTAAGATATCTTGAATGAGTTTCTTGAAACTCTATCACCAGGAATTATAATTTTCATTAGTGATTCATAATTGAATGTAGGAATTTGAGTTGGGAAGAATGAAATTCTTGGAGAAAGACTTACCTTGAAGAATCTTGAAAAAGATCGAGAGAATCTTGAATGGAGTCTTCTACTTTGATTTTTCCTTAGGGTTTTGCCTTAGGGTTTGAGAGAGAAGACAATGATGAATTAAGAGATATAATTCTGATTGTTTTGGGTCTTTAATTAGTCAAGAAATTCATTTAGGATTTTCTTATAGGTAAAAAGACAAAAACGATCTTTTTTAATGTTTTCCCGTCGGCTGATTCGTCACTGCATTATATTAGGTTACTAAAATGATCAGTAACTATTTACTCAAAAATTGGATTGTTAAGAAATTGGTGGAGTTGGAAAGTAGATTCTATTAACTTTAGTTTGATAGGTTATGGGCCACGTAACTCTTTATATTCTTAGAGATATGGTCGTTTGAAGTTGACCCAAATAGAATCTTACATCAAAACTTAATCGATAAGGAAACTTTTAACTCTACTTTGTGCTAGGAGTTTCTAGTGACCTTAATTGATATCCAAAATAATTCACACACTAAATAATTTACCGTTACAAATATGGGCTATTTAAGAATCACCCGATATGACCCTACAAGGGAATGAAGAATGGTTCGAGTCTTGACTTAGAAATTTTTGGGGTGTTAGAGTATGATTGATATATGCCAGACTCAGGGTTAGCTTGGGGTCACTCGTTATCCTAGGTCTAGTGTTACGTCAAGGGTTTAGCCTCGGGGCATGCCAATAAAGTTCTACGGTCCATATGTCACACCTATAGACTAGTCCGATAATTAATTTTAAGGGGCTTTTGGGTCTTATCCCTATTTGATTAATGCCTAAACTAGATCATTTTCGTCCTATTCCTAAACCTTATATAAGTCTTTTAATCCCAAAAACTACCTATTCTAAATCATTCCCCTAAATCCCAAAATTCCCTCCAAGTTCATCCCCTTCAAATTCCCTCAAACTCAAGGAAGAGCAATCTAGAGTTTAAAACACCAATATCTCAAATTGCCCATAATAATTGCGCTTTGAACTCCAAGGTATGATATTATTCACCTATGGAGTACTTTCCTCCTCATGGTTCCTAATTTCTCCAATTTTACGAGTTAGTTTCTCATTCATAGTTAGGGTTTTATTCAATCTCCAGGCTTCTTTTCAATTTGATTCAATTGATTGTTTTCTATCTTCTTATGCATAAATTGAAGTAGTTACATGTTTTTAAGTTAAATTCACATGAACCCATGCATGATCCATGATTTTTAGACTATGATCATATGATGAAGCTTATGAACTATGGAAGATGAATTTATGAATATATGCATGTTCTTTTATGAAATTGATATAAATGATTTAATGTTGCTTTGAGAGTAAAACATCAATATTTTTGTTGTTTTTGTGAAAGGTTTTCTCACACACTACTAAGAACATGATTGTGAAACTACTTCTAGCAAAATGATTCATAAGGTTGAAAGGTTTTCTCACTTAAGTTGAATTAAGATTAAGGAGCTATTCTAAATAAATTTTAAGTTGGATTGGTTGCTTAATTGGGTCTTTCCAAGGATGATGAAATGAATAAGATAAATTACTATTTCATGGGATTTTTACTTAGCACCGAGAGGATATTGAGATAGAGTCTCTCCCGTTAGTAGAGGCCCGATATCTAATACCAATATCCTTATCCCATAACTATATGCCACCATAAAATGATTGCCTTAGATAGAAATTATCTAGTGGATCCACTTTAGCTCATATTTATGGTCATACCTTGGCAAGTAAGTACACCCCTTTTTGGTGTGGGTCAGACACTAAACTCCATGTTATAGCTCACATGGTTTATGCCGGTTAAAATTTCCACAATAATGAATAAGGTTACTTTATGAAAGTATGTCAAAAATGATTTAAATGTGTTTAGCTAGAATTGACCATGATGATGATTTATGTTTTCTAACCCTTTTGTCCTATGATTTAGCTTAGTCATTTTATGTCATGTAAAGTTCTTTTTAGCATGATTTCCTAACTCTTATGGATTTTTTTCATACTTAGTACATTCCACGTACTAATGTATACTTGTGCCTATATTGTTTCACTAATGTAGGATCTGAGACTCCTAACTTTCACACTCGTGGTTAGGTGATCTTTTGGCACTTAAGGATTGGTGAATCCTTATGTTTCGAGGACCGAGACACTTTTATTGATTTCTGTATTCCAGTTCTTAGACTTTGTATGTGATGTATGTGTTATATCCCAGTCACTTCTATTGATGTATTAGATGACTTATTGAGACTTACGTAAACTTCCGCTTTCATCAAACTTCATTTTGATATAAGACTGATTCTTTGAAATCTTTATTTATGTTATCTTGTATGATGTATGCTAAGTGTCTTGTGTAGGGACTCTCGGGGTCCTATACATCATCTTAAACCTACGTTATACTTTGAGTCGTAACACCGTAGAAGTGTTCCAGACATAGTGAAATTTTAGGATTGAACATAGATTTTATGGATAAGGTTCTATGAGCCGTAGAAAGTGGGATGGAATGTAGGAATGTCTAGTAGAATTGAGAAGAAATAATGAGGCCCAATAGAAAGTCCTACGGATTGTAGATCCAAACTGTAGACTTATCCGACAATTTTTAATTTATGGTGTTTTGATCTTTTCCTATCTAATAAACCCCTAAACTGTGTTGTTTTCACCCTATAATTATCCTTATAACAATTTTTACTCTTACAACTAAGTCTGATACCTCTCATTCATTCGATTTCCCCAAAACCTCTAAAGTCTTCTTCTCTAAAATTCTCTAAACAACTCCAAGGTGAAGAGCTATAATTTTAATCTTTAAGGTCTCATTCTCCTTTAATTCTTAAGGATTTGATTAACAAGGTATGTAGAAATTCACCAATAGACCTTTTTCATTCATTAGGTCTCAAAGAATCTCAATCTCCTGAGTTAATTTCACCTAACTCCCTTAGGGTTTCATGAAATTTTCCATGGGTTCTATTTAATATGACTCAATTACTTATAAGCAATCTTATTATGCATGTACAAGGTTTTCAATTGATTTCATGACGACCCATGCCTATGCCTATTTTATGAATATGAATCATGCTTATGAATTTATGAATTATGATTATGAAAGCTATGTTGTTTTATGAAAATGATGACTTAGAAACTAAGGATGCTTTTGAGATAAGTATCAATGATTTGTGAAAGGTTTGCTCACATATGAATGAAATCATGATTTGTATGCTTAGAAAGGTAAGTGTCTATTATGAAGAAATGATTTGAAAGGAGCTACTCTTATATGAACTTATGATTGGATTGATAGTTTGAATTGTTGTCTTTCCAAGTATTTTGATATGGATATGGCTATGTATTTTTTCCATTGGGATTTAGTTAATACGTAGTGGAATTTGGAATGGAGGTCTTACTACTAGTAGAGGTTTGGTTTTTAGTAGCAATTTCCCTATCCCAAACTGTCACGCCCTGAGCCTACACCCTGGGCGGGATTGGCACTCGAGAACCATTGCCGGCCCCAAGCGAACCCTTTACCTGGCTTACTACTCAACGAAAGACTTTACTCAACAAAGATAAGTTCATGTAATAACTTAGAATGTATAAAGAAACATTCACTAGCCAAAATGGCAACTCAAGTCTCATAGCAAAACAACTGAAATGAAAGACTCATGAACTAACAATAACTAACTGTCTATGAAACCTCTAATAACTAAGATGGACGTCGGGACAAGACCCCCCGATCATCCTAATAACAAATCTGAAATGATAAAGCAATAACAAAAGGCATCCTCCAGAAAGTAAGAAGCCTCACCAAACAACTCTGAGATGCTCAATTGGATCAACGAGGCGCTTGATGCTGATCCTGGTTACCTGTATCTGAATCATAAAATGATGCAGGTCAAATGACATTAGTATATTGAATATACGAGCATGCGAGGGGAAAACTAAACATGAAATAAGCTTGAACTGAATTTTAAAAGAAACACTTACCTCAGCTTTACTCAACTCAATGCAGAAATAAACAACAGTAAAGATGCAATCTATATAAAGCATGTAAACAATAAGTAGCAACTCAATGTATTGGAAAAATACAATAACAACTCAATTTATGTATATAACAAAGTAATATAATTCTGTGCGAGTTTCTCTAACCGACAACCATCACTATGAGCTATGTGATGATACAATGTCTCGCCCACACTGCTAGAACTGTCCTATAACTTGCCGGGATATAGAACACCTCAACTAAGTAGATCCACTAGTCTATGCTAAGAGCATTAAGGAATCATCTAAAAAGTATGACTCTTTCTACCCATGTTCGCTACATGGTTTATGGAGACTTGAGTTATTATGAACTCGTCTCCATATCGATGCTCAATACTACTCCCAAAATACTTAGCTCATATGTTTAAAAACATAACTATTTCTCTGTGGTTTGAGATTATTACTCAAAAACTTATTTCTTAAAAGAGATGAAACTCAAAACTACTCGTGAAAACTCATTTAGAAATTGGCGTTTCCTCTCATCTTAAATATGAAAACATTCACTCTTTGGGAATACATAGTCCTCATATAATATTTTAAAGAAAATGAACTCGGTTCTACTCTTTCTCAATCTCAATGCTTAAGTCTTAAAACAAGTTTAAAAGATTTGTAAAAGACTTCTTAAAATGACTCGAAGAACCCTCAAGACTTGACTCTCAACTCTACCTTGAATTCGATTTATGAATTCAAGGTTGTGATTTGTGATAGGAAAGATCTCGTGATGTTTAGGAGTGTTTTTAGATAGTTAAACATGAGAAACGATCAAGAAATCATTGTCTGGAAGCAAGTCCAAGACGCGGAGATGCATTTTAATATTTGGTCATGAAATAAATTGAGGCAGAAAGGTCCGTGATCTCTCCGCGATGTAGAGAGAAAAGTTCCAATCTTGAGGAATAGGTCCACGACGCGGACCTGGTACCCAAATTTGCCTGACTTTTTCCTTCTTCGTTTTCTAACCCCAATTCGCCTAAATTCGATTCTTTTTCTGAATTCCTCTTTAGATTTAGATACCCAGTACATGAACACAAGAACCTACTCATATACAACTCTAAAATCAACATGATTTCATCAAGAACTCAACAATTTCATCTAAATTCAAGAACAAAAGCCAATTTCAAGAACATAATTTAAGAACATCATATTTTCAACTTTCTAGAACGAATTTTTCTGAAACACACTTGATTGGCGCGTGGGTGAACGAACCCAATACTATGAAAGTCTCACATACCTCTTTAGGGATCAACCCTTGGCAAAACAACTTCGATTTCGCAAGAAATCTCCAAGAACGCCTTGACTTTTCTCCTCTTTTCTCTTCTCTCAAAGCCCTACCGTAATTCTAAATTGCGTAAACTGAAATAATTCAGTTTAGGCTCCCAATAAATTCATAAAAATGAAATAAATTAATTGGGTAATGAAAAGACCAAAATACCCCTTTAAAATCCAATTGACTTTCCTTATCCAGGCAACCCAATTTCAAATGGGCATATCTCCCTCATACAAATTTGAATTAGCAAACTTAGTGGCGTTGGAAAGATAATTTAAATACCTTTATTTTATATCTTTTAGCCACCTAAATCATCTCGTACCAAGAGTTATGGTCGTTTGAAGTTGACCAAAAACTCATACTTAACCTACTTGCCAAATTTCAGATTTTTATTCTTTTAAAAAATGGTTCTTTCTAATTTTAGCTCTTTCAAATAGCGAGGTGTTACAATATATCCTCCTTGGGAACATTCGTCCTTGAATGAGATTACTCTTAGTAGGCTAAGGGTGTAACATCTAACATTCAGCTCAACCACCCAACAAGCAAATCTAACACATTCAGTATATCAATTTAAAGAGTACTAAGAAAAGAATTAGTAGCTTGATCTGGAATTTCTCTTGGCTCAAAGAGATGTGGGTATCTCTTCTTCATATCTTCCTCAACCTCCCATGTAGCTTCCTCAACAAACTGATTCCTCCATTAGACCTTGACTGATACTACCTCCTTGGTTCTCAACTTGCGAACCTACTGATCTAGAATCTGAATAGGAATTTCCTCGTTAGATAAGCTATCCTTAATACCAATATCCTCAGTAGGTATAATAAGTGAAGGGTCGCCCATACATTTCTTCAACATAGAAATGTGGAATACCGGATGAACCGCTGCTAACTCTTGGGGTAGCTCCAACTCATAAGCTACGTTACTAATCCTCTTGGATATTATGTAAGAACCAATATATCGGCGACTAAGCTTCCCTTTCTTACCAAATCTTATAACGCCCTTCATGGGTGAAATCTTCAAATAAACCCAATCATCTACTTCAAACTCTAAGTCTCTTCTCCTAACATCAGTGTAGGATTTCTGACGACTCTACGCTATTTTCAGCCTCTCTTGAATAATATTAACTTTCTCCATAGCTTGTTGAACAAAGTCTGGTACTATTAACCCAGCTTGACGGACCTCAAACCATCCAATAAGAGATCTGCATTTTCTCCCATAAAGAGCCTCATACAGAGCCATTTGGATGCTAGAATGATAACTATTGTTGTAAGCAAACTCAATGAGAGGTAGGTGTTCATCCCAATTTCCTTTGAAATAAATTACACAAGCCCTCAACATATCTTCTAAAGTCTAAATAGTGTGCTCTGCTTGACCAGTCTGAGGATGAAAAGCAGTACTCAAATTCACTTTTGAACCCAAACCTTTCTGGAAGGACTTCCAAAATTGTGCAGTAAATTATGCACCTCTATCTGAAATAATCGACACTGGGACTCCATGAAGTCTAACTACCTCTTGAATATATAACTTAGCATAATCTTCTGCTGAATGTGTAGTGTTTACTGGCAAAAAGTGGGCTGATTTAGTCATTCGATCTACAATCACCCAAATAAAATCATCCTGCCTGCGAGACAGCGATAAACCTTTAATAAAGTTCGTATTGATCATCTTCCATTTCCATTCCGGAAGATCTATATTCTGAGCCATACCACCGGGCTTCTGGTGCTCTACTTTAACTTGTTGGCAATTCAGACACTTAGCAACAAATTCTGCAATGCCCTTCTTCATACTACTCCACCAATAAACCTCTCTCAGATCACGATACATTCTTGTGGATCCCGGATGGATAGAATATCTAGAGCTATGAGCTTCCTCCATGATCCTCTCTTAGAGTTCATCCACCCTCCTTGGCACACACAATCTACCTTGATATCTCAATACACCATCTCCCCCTTCTTCAAAAGCCATCACTTTTTGCTTATGAACATTTGCCTTTAATTCAAGAAAAAAAGGGCCTTGGTCTTGCATATCTTTCACCTCAGACACTAGTGACAATTCAACCCTATTCACCACCACCACTCCACCTTCATTGGAATCCATTAAACGAACTTCCAATCACGCAAGTCTATGCACATATTTTGCTAACTCTTTCTTGTCTTCATCAACATGGGTGGTACTACCCATACACAACCTGCTCAAAGCATCAACAACCACATTAGCCTTACTTGGGTGATATAGAATACTCATGTCATAATCTTTGAGTAACTCTAACCACCTTCTCTGTTTGAGATTAAGCTCTTTCTGACTAAACACATACTGAAGACTCTTGTGATCGATGAACATATCCACATGAACACCATAAAGATAGTGACGCCAAATTTTCAAAGCAAATACTACGACAGCCAACTCTAGATCAAGGGTTGGGTAATTCTTCTCGTGAACTTTCAGCTGTCTAGAGGCATAAGCTATAACTTTACCATTCTGCATTAACACACAACCTAAACCAACTCTGGACGCATCACAATACATAACAAAACCTTGCGTATCTTCTGGTAATGTCATTACTAGGGCAATAGTCAACCTAGTTTTTAATTCCTGAAAGCTTTTCTCACAAGTTTCAGACCATTGAAACTTCACTGTTTTCTGAGTCAACTTAGTCAAAGGAGATGAAATAGAGGAGAACCCCTCGACGAATCTTCTATAATATCCAGCCAACCCCAAGAAACTCTTAATATCAGTTGGAGATGTGGTCTAGGCCAATTCTGCACTGCTCTATTTTCTGAGTATCAACCCGAATTCCATCGCCGAAAACAATATGACCTAAGAATGCCACAGACTCAAGCCAAAACTCACACTTAGAGAACTTAGCATACAACTCCCTGTCCGTCAGGGTTTGGAGAGCTATTCTGAGATGATTAGCATGATCTTCCTCATTCCTCAAATAAATTAGAATGTCATTAATGAATACGATAAAAAACATATCTAAGTAAGGATTGAATACTCTATTCATAAGGTCTATGAATGCTGCAGGAACATTGGTCAAACCAAATGATATTACTAGAAACTCATAATGACCATAACGGGTCCTGAAAGATGTCTTAGGGATATCACTTTCTCTTACTCTCAACTAATGATAGCCAGATCTGAGGTCTATTTTTGAAAAACAAGTGGCACCCTGAAGTTGCTCGAAAAGATCATCAATTCTTGGAAGAGGATACTTATTCTTGATATTAACCTTGTTCAACTGACGGTAATCTATACACATTCTAAGAGAATCATCTTTCTTTCTCACAAATAAAACTGGAGCTCCCCAAGGTGAGACACTTGGTAGAATAAATCCTTTCTCCAGGAGATCTTTCAACATCTCTTTTAACTCTTTCAACTCTGATGGTGCCATTCTATATGGCGGAATAGAGATAGAACGAGTATCAGGAAGAGTATCTATACTAAAGTCTATTTCTCTCTCAAGAGGGACTCTGGGAAGATCATCTAGAAAGACCTCTGGAATCTCTCTTACTATTGGAACTAGCTGAATAGGAAGTATCTCAACACTAGATTCATTAACTCGGACTAAGTGACAGACACAACCCTTGAAAACTAACTTTCTTACCTTAAGGTACGAAATAAAATGACCCTTAGGCACTGCTGAACTGCTACTCCACTCTATAACTGGCTCATTAGGAAACTGGAACTTAACAACTCAAGTTCTACAATCAATTGAGGCATAACATGCATGAAGCCAGTCCATACCCAGAATGACATCAAAATCTACCATGTCTAACTCAACTAAATCAACTATGGTGCTTTGTGATTGACAAAAATGGTACAATCATGATAGACTCTCTTCACTAGAATAGACTCACCAACAGGTGTAGAAACACTGAAAGGCTCAAGAAGTTACTCAGGAAGAATATCAAAATTCATGGCAATATAAGGAGTCACAAAGGATAGACTCACTCCTGTATCTAGCAAAGCATAAATATGAAAAGTAAAGACTTTGATCATACCAGTGACAACATCTGGAGAAATCTCTTGCTCTTGGAGACTAGTGATAGCATAAAGGCGGTTCACTCCTCCGCCTGTCCCTAAAGTAGCTCCTATAGGTGCAAATCTGTCTAGTGGAGCAACTGAAGAAAATTGAGCTCTATTGCCACTATTTCCATTACATTGCCTATTATTAGGGAACTCTTTCATGAAGTGACCCTCTTGACTACACTTGAAACAACCACTAGAGCCATCGCGACAAGTACCTCGGTGGTTCCTACCACACTTAGCACATGTAGGAGCCCAAGTACCTCCTTGTGCCACACTACCCTGAGACTGTACAGGTCTAGATCTGAAAATCTGTGAATTCTGACTATTGTACTCAACCTTGTTCTTTGGTGCAGGTGCACTAGCAGATAATGGAGCAAGTCCCTTTTGCTTATATTGGAAAGATGACCAGTTGGCATTACTCTTTTGCTGTCCGAACTCATTCTCTGATGTCTTAGATTTCTTATTTCTGAACTCTTCTTTTATCCCTCGGCTTATCCTTCTCAACCTCCTTCACATGTTTCTTATCTTCATCATCTTCTTTTACTCTAAATCGACATCTGGAATTATGTTATCTTCTCCGTTGCATTTTGAACATATGTGGTCAGGATATTTGTGACCAATTAGCTTGCACTATCTGGTTAATAACTCTGCCAAAATAAATCATGCTTTTAGTGCTCTCATCATAGGTCGTTCTTCTGGCTTAAGTATGACAAAATCCATCTCTGGACTTCATCCATATATGCTTTCCTTATCTCCCTTGAATTGGAATAAATCATTAGCTAATCTCTTGCATAATAGCTCCATATAGCGTTTCCATTTAAATAATTATTGGCTAGCTCCTGTATGATAGTTGATATACCAATTATTCTTTTGTTGGCATAAAAATTTGGTATTTCTATTTTGTATATCTCTTCTTATTGTCCGATGTCCTTGGGTATAATCATATCTTTAGTTAGTCCTATCTTGATAACCTATATTGGAGGTTTTATTTCCTCGTATAATATCTCCGCTGGTGCTGTATAAAATTTTATATAAAATAAATTTCCTTTTGTAACTCTTTTGTATGTGACGAATGCCTTGTGTAGTTATGGTATTCCACTAACTTCTTCTCCGTCGTATGTGTATACGGTATTTAACAATCCATAGCTGTAACATGTTCTTACTAAATTAGCGTTAGTTTTTTGCTGTGCAATTAACTTGTTATATCCTTGTAACTTTTGTGTCAAATAATCCTGGTTTGGTTCTTTTGTAGTTGATCTGGGGATAAGGTTTAAATAAGTTTGGATTTTGTGTATATTTTTTATATAGGTTCGTGTGATGAATTTATATGTCTTTTTCTCATTTTGATTTTGCAAACTATCTGCGTATGTAGATGTTTGTGGTTCTATGGACATGTGTCTAGGTGTCCTTTGTGTAAATGGATTTTCGAATAGCTGGTTTAAGTTCGTATTTTTATGTTGTTTATCGCTAACTTGTTTGCTTGTACCTGCAACTGTATTTAAACAAACATTATGGGTTTTAAGGAGTTTCCCATCGTCTCCCTTTAGCTCTGGGTTTTTTCCGTCTTCCGATCGACGTAGCTCCGCATTTTTATAGTCATGCTGCTGACTAGCTTTAGACTTCAGATTATCTTCATTAGTCTTTAGCTTTTGTATCTCGTTGTCCATACTATCCACTTTTGTACAAAGTGTAGTAATAGCTTTGAGTATCTTTTCAACTGTATCTTCTTTCTCAGTCTCAGTCTGAGTAGCTTTGTCGTGATAGGTAATCTGCAATCACATTCTTATCAGTTTTTATTACTTCAGTTGTAAATATAAAATTTAATATATTTAATACCCATCTCCTAATTTCTTTTGTTGTTATTGAATCTTGTATTTTTCTTGTTAGCCACCATTTTACTTGTGTATTATCTGTTCTTATAATGAATTTGTTATAAACAATATATGGTTCAAATGATAATAAACACTTATATACTGAATATAATTCTTTTCTATTTATTTCCCATTTTATTTCTGTATTATTAAATGTTCCTGAATAATACCTGCAATGATGTTCTATCGTATTGTCATCATACCTGTATTTTAATATTCCTCCATAACTTTTTTCACTCGCATCTGATTCTATTATTTAAGTAAATATTTTGTTTTCATCTGGAAAGTATAGTTTAGGTAAGTTTTTACATAATAATTTTACCTTTTGTATTTGTCTTTAGTCTTTTTTATCAAACTGATATTCTATATCTTTCTTTAATTTTTGTTGTAATGGTTTTAAATTATCTGCTAATTTTGGTATGTATTCTCTTACTTGATTTACTAGTTCTAAGAATGATTGTAATTTCTTTTTTCTGTCTAGTTGTTCATTTGAGTTAATTATTTTTTGTACTATATGTGTTTGCATTTTTATTCCGTTTTTATCAATTTGTATTCCTAAGAATTCTATTTGATTTTTCATTATATTTGCTTTCTTTTACTTAGACTTATACTTGAATATTCTATGATGTGTATAAATTTTTCTAATAATCTTATATGTTCATCTTGTGTTTTGGAATATAATAATATATCATCAATGTACACTACACAATTTTCTATTTGTTTAAAGTAATTGTCCATAAAGTGTTGATATTTACCTGGTGCTTTTTTATATTCAAATGGTAATACATTCTATTCATAAAATCCTTGTGGTACAGTGAAGGTTGTTAGTTTTTTAGATTCTTCTTCTAGTTTTAAGTGATAAAATCATGATTTACAATCAAATTTGCTAAATTAATTATATTCTTGTATTTTTCTTATCTTTAGTATTTTTTTTGGTATCGGATAATTATCTGTTTTAGTTTTTGCATTTAAGTTTCTATAATCAATAACCATTCTGCTTTTTCCTTATCTTTAGTATTCATTATCTGATTCTATTACTGAATTATTTTCCATTTCGTTTGTTTCATTTTATGATAATTCATATATACTATCTTCACATTCTAATTCATAATCTACGTATTCCATCTGCGTATATTTTTCATTGTCTATTATTATTTCTGATAATTGTTTTTTCTTTGTATTTTTAGGTAATTTACAATTTCTAGCTATATGTCCTAATTTTCCGCAATTATAACAAGTACATTCCGTTAGTTTTCTTTTTGGTCTATATGGTCTTTTGGTTTAGTAGTTTTTTACATAGTACCTTCTTCTTGGTTTTTTATATTTATATTTTGATCTATATTTTTTACAAGTGTTGTTTTATTTTTGCAACATGCCAAGTTTTTCATTAATACTTTTTTCATTTTATTTTCTTCTTTATGTTTTTCGCATAGTTTCATAAACCATCGTTGTAAGAATTTTATTCTAGCTCCTAGGGTATTTGTTAATCCTGCTTCATTCCAATTTTTTTATTACTTTTGAATTAAAAAGTTCTGGTAATTTTGTAAAATATAATTTTCTTATTTCTTTACTTTCGTCTATGTTATATGTTCCTTTTATAATAGTATTCTCTAAATGCACATGTATATTCATCTATATAACACATGTTACATATTGCTAATTTTATCATTAGATTCTGGTTAATGATTTTTTCTTTATTTTGTTCTTCTACTTCTGTTGTCATACTACTAAATTCGTTTCTTATAGCTATCTCGTATTTATATAATATTTCCATAGTTGTTTTCGCTATCTCACCATCAAATTTTTTATTACTTCTTAGAGTTTGTAAACTTTTATCTGATAAATTTTGTAGCCATAATTTTACTGTTCCTATAAGTGTTCTTTTTATGTATCCTGATGCCTCTGTTATTACTATCTTGTTATCTATTAATTGTTTTGATATGTATCGCATCCATAATTGGATTATTTTATTTATATCTGCTACACAGTCTAAATCTAAAAAATCATGTTGTCCAGTTATTGGTTTAGGCATCCATTTATTTACTTAATCTTTTATCCCATGTATTTTTTCTTTATCATATTGTTCATAGTTTTCATCATAATATTTTGGATAAAAATTTTTGGGGTTTTTTACTCCTGATGTGCTAGGTTTTGCATCCATGTTTACGTCTCTTGTATTTACTTCTAAATTCTTTGTATTGTCCATGTTTGCTAAAAGTTTCGTATATGTTTCGCTTGTTTCCGAATGTTGTTCATTTAAATCATTGTCATTTATTTCATCAATTTTTATTTCGGGTAGATTATTTTGGTTATTTTCTTCTTTTTCTTCTAATTCATCTTCTAATTGCAATTTTTCTTTAAATTTATTTATCTCATTTGCTAATTTTTTTTTTTGTTCTTTTTCTTTCATTTCATACATCTCTTTTAGCATTGCTAACTCTTTTTCTAGTTCTATTATTTTAGTATTTTTTTACTTCTTCTAACTGTTGTACTTTCTTTTTTGCTTGTTGTTTTATTTTTTCAATTTCCGTTTTTCTATCTATTTCTTCATTTTCTTTTGTTATTCTTATCATAGTAGTTAAACTATCTTCTAGTTTTACCGTTTCTTTTTCTAGCATTAAACTTAGATTGTCACCTATTTTCTTATATCTTCTTCCTAGATTAGAAAATATTATCTTTATTTTTAATCCGTAATAGTTTTCATATGTTTTCTCATCTATTGCATATTCTTCCTTATCCATTTATAGATAGTGTTGAAGTTTATATTCTCAACTTTCTATTTGTATTTCTAAATAAAAAATAGTTTTTCTTTGTGTTATTATAGATTTTTTACAAATTCCTGCGAATATGTTATTATTACTATTCTGCCTATATTCTAATTCTTGTCTTTTTGTTATAATTATTTCAGTAAGTTTTTTTTTTATATTCATTGTTCTCGCTATTCATTGTATCTTGAAATATTGAATATATTTATATTCTATTTTAGATATATTATCTATTAATTGGTCTAATTTTTCGTTATCGGTTTTTGTGATATTGAGTTGTTTATATTCCGGATATAATTTGTTTAATTTTCTTCTTAATTTTCTTATCTTTCTACTAGTATGTTTCTTACCATATTTCTTATTATCCATAGCTCTGATACCATTTTTCAGTGCGGAACTGATAGTTAAGAAATTCATGGAAGAGGTAGTGTGGTAGGTGAGTATTTTATTTTAAAGATTTTATTATAATATTCTTTTCCTATGTGTCTTAATCTACCATTTTTCGGTGCGGAATTAATGATAAAATGTAATAATATTTATTGTAATATTATTCCGATAGTTATTTTAATCTGAATATTTCTGTAATATTATTTATGATATATTCTAGATATAACATATCTTGGGTTCTTTAGTACATATATAAATTTTCCTTGATTAATTGTTCTAATAGTTTTATATCTTCCATATATTTTATCTAATATTGTAAATATTCGTAGTTCATTTTAATCTGAATTTATTTCTAAATCATACCATTCTATTCTTTCGAGGTCTAAATCATGTACGTCTATTTCAGCCATTCTTGATTTAATATATCTTCTGTTTCGTAATCATTAAATATTTTTTCCCATATTATTCTTCTTATTTCAATTATTTCTATATTTTTAAGTACATATAAGATTAAAGTTTCGTAGTTTTTTTATCATTTCATCATGCATGTACGTAGTCATGTTCTTTATTATGCAGGTTTTTTATTTCAAATTATTCCTTCCTATCATATTCATAATTGATTAAATTCATATTAGATCATTATGAACCAGATTATCTTTATCATGTTTCCCTGTCACTACTAGCATCGTACTTTAGCGGATACTTCCTTCTTATCAGCGCCTCAACTTTGTTTACTCCCCTAAACGGTTTTCCTTGCCTACCGGTTTCAACATTAGAATGGCATAGTATAGAAGTTTTCTCCTTGTTTTCAATGTGCTAATAAACTAGAAAGTATGATTCAAATAATTCTAATACATAATAACTAACATAAATTTATTCAATCATATATATGATATTCAGGAATATATGAAATTAGTTTCGCATATTGTTTGAACAATATACCTTTGCCTCTTGCTTAGCCATGCTATCTGAAATATCTGATTGGATTTCAGATTTATCCATTAACTTTTAAGTATTTAGTATCTTGAGAGAGTGGGTTTTTATGAAAGTTTTTATTACGTTTAGGCGTTTCCTGCCTCAATGTTACATATGCGTCCCTTTATATAGAAAGGAGACGACTACTTCTTTACAATTCCTATCTTATTTCTACAGTAGTGCACAATAATGTGCACGTACTATACTACTTTTTGACTAATATATATCTATCTTATGACATATTATGACATACCATACCTATCTTATGACTTTTACTACTTACTTTAATGTCCACCTACTATTTTTACTATTCCTATTTTATACCTTGCAAAATACTATTCCTACTTTACACCTTGCAAAGTGCTTTACATTGCATTACATTACATTACATCTATCTATCTATTCATGTTTATTTTGTCTGCCATCTTGTATCTTATCTTCTTTTTATCTTGTCCATCTCTTATCTTGTCTGTCTGCTTCTTATCTTCATCGTCTTCTTTTACTCTAAATCGACATCTGAAATTATGTTCTCTTCTCTGTTGCATTTTGAACTTATGTGGTCAGGATATTTGTGACCAATTAGCTTGCAATATCTGGTTAATAACTCTGCCAAAATAAATCCTGTTTTTAGTGCTCTCATCGTAGGTCGTTCTTCTGGCTTAAGTAATGACAAAATCCATCTCTCGACTTCATCCATATTTGCTTTCCTTAGCTCCCTTGAATTGGAATAAAACATTAGCTGATCTATTTCATAGTAGCTCCATATAGCGTTTCCGTTTAAATAATTATTGGCTGACTCCTGTATGATAGTTCATATACCAATTATTCTTTTGTTGGCATAAAAACTTGGTATCTCTATTTTGCATATATCTTCTTGTTGTCGGATGTCCTCGGATATAATCATATCTTTAGTTAGTCATATCTTGATAACCTGTATTGGAGGTTTCATTTCCTCATATAATATCTCCGCTGGTGCTGTATAGAATCTTATATAAAATAAATTTCCTTTTGTAACTATTTTGTATGTGACGAATGCCTTGTGTAGTTCTAGTATTCCACTAACTTTTTCTCCGTTGTATGTGTATACGGTATTTAACAGTCCGTAGTTGTAACATGTTCTTACTAAATTAGCGTTAGTTTTTGGCTGTGCAATTAACTTGTTATATCCTTGTAATTTTTGTGTCAAATAATCCTGATTTGGTTCTTTTGTAGTTGATCTGGGGTTAAGTTTTAAATAATTTTGGATTTTGTGTATGTTTTCGATATAGGTTCGTGTGATGTAGTTATATGTCTTTTTCTCATTTTGGTTTTGCAAACTATCTGAGTATGTAGATGTTTGTGGTTCTATGGACATATGTCTAGGTGTCCTTTGGGTAAATGGTTTTTCGAATAGCTGGTTTAAGTTCGCATTTTTATGTTGTTTATCGTTAACTTGTTTGCTTGTACCTGCAGCTGTATTTAAACAAACATTTTGGGTTTCAAGGAGTTTCCCATCGTCTCCTTTTAGCTCCTAGTTTTTTCTGTCTTCCGATCGACATAGCTCCGCATATTTATAGTCATGCTGCTGACTAGCTTTAGACTTCAGATTATCTTCATTAGTCTTTAGCTTTTGTATCTCGTTGTCCATACTATCCACTTTTGTACAAAGTATAGTAATAGCTTTGAGTATCTTTTCGATTGTATCTTCTTCCTTAGTCTCAGTCTAAGTAGCTTTGTCGTGATAGGTAATCTGCAATCACATTCTTATCAGTTTTTATTACTTCAATTGTAAATGTAAAAATTTAATACCAATCTCCTTATTTCTTTTGTTGTTACCGAATCTTGTATTTTTCTTGTTAGCCACCATTTTACTTGTGTATTATTTGTTCTTATAATAAATTTTTTATATACAATATATGGTTCAAATGATAATAAACACTTATACACTGAATACAATTCTTTTCTATTTATTTCCCATTTTATTTCTGTATTATTAAATGTTCCTGAATAATATCTGCAATGATGTTCTATCGTATTGCCATCATATCTGTATTTTAATATTGCTCCATAACTTTTTCACTCGCATCTGATTGTACTATATAAGTAAATTTTTTGTTTTCATTCGGAAAATATAGTTTAGGTAGGTTTTTACACAATAATTTTATTTTTTGTATTTGTGTTTGGTCTTTCTTGCCAAACTGGTATTCTACATCTTTCTTTAATTTTTGTTGTAATGACTTTAAATTCTCTGCTAATTTTGGTATGTATTCTCTTACCTGGTTTACTAGTCCTAGAAATTATTGTAATTTCTTTTTCGTATCTAACTGTTCATTTGAGTTAATTATTTTTTGTACTATATGTGTTTGCATTTTTATTCCATTTTTATCTATTTGTATTCCTAGGAATTCTATTTGATTTTTCATTATGTCTATTTTCTTTTTACTTAGACTTATGCCTGAATATTCTATAATATGTATGAATTTTTTTAATAATCTTATGTGTTCATCTTGGGTTTAGAATATAGTAATATATCATCAATATATACTAAACAATTTTCTAATTGTTTAAAGTAGTTATCCATAAAGTGTTGATATCTACCTAGTGCATTTTTGTATCCAAATGGTAATACATTCTATTCATAAAATCCTTGTGTTACAGTGAATGCTGTTAGTTTTTTAGATTCTTCTTCTAGTTTTAAGTGATAAAATCCTGATTTACAATCAAATTTGCTAAAATAATTATATCCTTCCTCAGTCTCAGTCTGAGTAGCTTTGTCGTGATAGGTAATCTGCAATAACATTTTTATCCGTTTTTATTACTTCAATTGTAAATGTAAAATTTAATATTTTTAATATCAATCTCCTTATTTCTTTTGTTGTTACCGAATCTTGTATTTTTCTTGTTAGCCACCATTTTACTTGTGTATTATCTGTTCTTATAATGAATTTGTTATATACAATATATGGTTCAAATGATAATAAACACTTATATACTGAATATAATTCTTTTCTATTTATTTCTCATTTTATTTCTATATTATTAAATGTTCCTGAATAATACCTGCAATGATGTTTTATCGTATTGCCATCATACTTGTATTTTAGTATTTTAATATTCCTCCATAACTTTTTTCACTTGCATCTGATTCTATTATATAAGTAAATTTTTTGTTTTCATCTAGAAAATATAGTTTAGGTAAGTTTTTACATAATAATTTTACCTTTTATATTTGTATTTGGTCTTTTTTATCAAATTGATATTCTATATCTTTCTTTAATTTTTGTTGTAATGGTTTTAAATTCTCTGCTAATTTTGGTATGTATTCTCTTACTTGATTTACTAGTTCTAAGAATGATTGTAATTTCTTTTTTGTGTCTAGTTGTTCATTTGAGTTAATTATTTTTTGTACTATATGTGTTTGCATTTTTATTCCGTTTTTATCAATTTGTATTCCTAAGAATTCTATTTGATTTTTCATTATATCAGCTTTCTTTTTACTTAGACTTATACCTGAATATTCTATGATGTGTATAAATTTTTCTAATAATCTTATATGTTCATCTTGTGTTTTGGAATATAATAATATATCATCAATGTACACTACACAATTTTCTATTTGTTTAAAGTAATTGTCCATAAAGTGTTGATATCTACCTGGTGCGTTTTTATATCCAAATGGTAATACATTCCATTCATAAAATCCTTGTGGTACAGTGAATGCTGTTAGTTTTTTAGATTCTTCTTCTAGTTTTAAGTGATAAAATCCTGATTTACAATCAAATTTGCTAAAATAATTATATCCTTGTATTTGTCTTATCTTTAGTATTTTATTTGGTATCGGATAATTATATGTTTTAGTTTTTGCATTTAAATTTCTATAATCAATAACCATTCTACTTTTTCCTCTTTTTTGTTCACTATGTTTATTTACGATAAATGCCGGGCTTGTATGCTTACTATTGCTTTCTTGTATATATCCTTTTTCTAGTAATTCATCTATATGTATCTTAAATTCGGTTAAATCATTAAAATTATACTTTAATGGTTTTTGGGTTATTATACTGTTATTATCAATTAGCTCAATTTTTACTTTTGTTTTATGTTTTTCCCATCCTTGTAAAGGATCCTCACTATATAATAATTCTAACTTATCTTGAATTATTTTTACTTTATCTATAGAGAATATAATTAATTCTATTTTAGGGTCTTCTTCTTTTATATTTTCTAATTTTTGTGTAATTTTTTCACTTCCTTTTATCCATTCTGTTGTTTTTCGTTTTTTATTATTTACTCTTTTTGCTCCTATTTTTTGTTTACACGGTGTCGTGAACCACCAGTGTGTTTTTGTTATTATATGTGGGTATAATTTTTCTAAAAATGGCATTCCTAATAGCATATCTTTTGTAGTTAATTCAAAGTTATATATTTCTTCTATAGTTAATATCTTATCCCATATTTGTACTTTTATATTTTTTGCCTTATATGTGATCATGCTTCCTTCATTATTAAATCTTGTTACTACTATCGATGTTTTTAATTTTTTCCATTTATCTTCTGGTAAACAATTGTATTTACATATATTAGCTTCTGCTCCCGTATCTATCATTGGTGTATAATATATGTTGTAATATCCCTCTATTATTAACTTTGCAAGTATGTATATTTTCATACTAAGGTTCTTTTTATTATTACTCTTTTATTTTCATAATTTATTGTTAACTGTTTGTCTTCTAGATTATATGGTTTTACTTGTTCTAACCATTTTATTCCTAAAATGATATTTTCATCTCCTTGATATATTTTAAATTTTATCACTATTGGTATTCCTCCAATGATTATTTCCTTTTCAGTTGTTTCTTCGGTATACATTAATGTTTTTGGTAGTTCGGGGCATGATTGTTCAGTAGTTATTATTTCATCTTCCGTCACTAATTCTCTTGTAATATAGTTTTCTTCTCGTCCTGTATCTATTAATATTAAATATATTCGTTGTTCCATTATTCCCATTATGTAGTAATGATGTGGTTTTAATTTTTCTTCCATTGATTTTTGTGGGGTTTTATCTACTCTTCTTGAGGTACTCATTTTTTATGAAACTTGGGGTATTTCATTGTTTATTCTTTTTGATATACTTAGTCTTTCTTTTACTATTTCTAAATCTTCTTCTATATCAATTTCATTATAAATATAATCATTATTATCTATGACTGTAACTATCCTTTCAAAAGGATTTTCTATTTTTATTTTATTTATTTTATTTTTTGCTGTTATTTTATGTTTTGTTGTTAAAGCATATAAGTTTTTATCTAGCATTAAATATTTTACTTCTTGGGGCTAGTTCTATCCCTGACATTTTCCAATATAATATTAGTGATTTATCTATGTTTTTGTCATTTATTGCTACTGAGTAGTTAGCACTTATTATAAATTTAAATTTTTGGTATATGAGGTTACCTTTTACTGCACTTATTATACTTTTTTCTATGGGTTGTATAATTCTATCATCCGCTAAGTATATTTCTATGGGTGTATCTATTCCTTCTCTAAAACATGCTTTTATTAGTATTTATGTTCCTCTTAAATGTACATCTTTAATTGGATTTTTAGCTTTAATATCTTGTATATCTTTATTTATTATTCGTTTGTTTATTATTGGTATTTTAGTCTTTCCTTTGGTGTATTTCCAATCTATGGTATGTTTTCTTTGACCTACTACATAATATTCTTCTTTTTGTCTTTTAAACCAATTTCTTATTGTTGATATTTCGAATATTTTTTCTACGCTTAGGTCTAATTTTTTTCCTTTTATTTGTTTAAATATATTATTATCAAATATTATTTTTTGTTCTGCTGATTATATATCTCGATATTTTTCTTTACTTATTATTTGTATATCTTTTTCAGTCATTGATATAGTATTCATTATCTTATTCTATTACTGAATTATTTTCCATTTCATTTGTTTCATTTTCTGATAATTCATCTATACTATCTTCACTTTCTAATTCATAATCTACGTATTCCATCTGCGTGTATTTTTCATTGTCTATTATTATTTTTAATATTTATTTTTTCTTTGGATTTTTAGGTAATTTACAATCTCTAGCTATATGTCCTAATTTTCCACAATTATAACAAGTACATTCCGTTAGTTTTCTTTTTGGTCTATATGGTCTTTTGGTTTTGTAGTTTTTTACATAGTACCTTCTTCTTGGTTTTCTATATTTATATTTTGATCTATATTTTTTATTATACTTCCTTCTATTTTTATAATACCTATCCGTAGAACCAAATTGAGGTGTTGTTTTATTTTTGCAACATGCCAAGTTTTTCATTAATACTTTTTTCATTTTATTTTCTTCTTTATGTTTTTCGCATAGTTCCATAAACCATCGTTGTAAGAATTTTATTCTAGATCCTAAGGTATCTGTTAATCCTGCTTCATTCCAATTTTTTTATTACTTTTGAATTAAAAGGTTCTAGTAATTTTGTAAAATATAATTTTCTTATTTCTTTACTTTCGTCTATGCTATATGTTCCTTTATAATAGTATTCTCCAAATGCACATGTTTATTCATCTATATAACACATGTTATATATTGCTAATTTTGTCATTAGATTCCGATTTATGATTTTTTCTTTATTTTGTTCTTCTACTTCTGTTGTCATACTACTAAATTCGTTTCTTATAGCTATCTCGTATTTATATAATATTTCAAAAGTTGTTTTCGCTATCTCACCATCGAATTTTTTATTACTTCTTAGAGTTTGTAAAATTTTATTTGATAAATTTTGTAGCCATAATTTTACTGTTCCTATAAGTGTTCTTTCTATGTATCCTGGTGCCTCTGTTATTATTATCTTGTTATCTATTAATTGTTTTGATATGTATCCCATCCATAATTGGATTGTTTTATTTATATCTGCTACACAGTCTAAATCTAAAAAATTATGTTGTCCAGTTATTGGTTTAGGCGTCTATTTTTTACTTAATCTTTTCTCCCATGTAATTTTTTCTTTATCATATTGTTCATAGTTTTCATCATAATATTTTGGATAATTTTTTTTTGGATTTTTTACTCCTGATGTGCTAGGTTTTTCATCCATGTTTACGTCTCCTGTATTTACTTCTAAATCCTTTGTATTGTCCATGTTTGCGAAAAATTTCGTATATGTTTCGCTTGTTTCCGAATGTTGTTCATCTAAATCATTGTCATTTATTTCATCAATTTTTATTTCGGGTAGATTATTTTGGTTATTTTCTTCTTTTCCTTCTAATTCATCTTCTAATTGCAATTTTTCTTTGAATTTATTTATCTCATTTGCTAATTTTATTTTTTGTTCTTTTTCTTTTTGTTTCATTTCATACATCTCTTTTAGCATTGCTAACGCTTTTTCTAGTTCTATTATTTTAGTATTTTTTTACTTCTTCTAATTGTTGAATTTCCTTTTTTGCTTGTTGTTTTATTTTTTCAATTTCCGTTTTTCTATCTATTTCTTCATTTTCTTTTGTTATTCTTATCATTTAATTGTTCCAATAGTTTTATATCTTCCATAGATTCTGTCAAATATTGTAAATATTCGTAGTTCATTTTAGTCTGAATTTATTTCTAAATCGTACCATTCTATTCTTTCGTAGTCAAAATCATGTAGGTCTATTTCATACCATTGTTGGTTCAATATATCTTCTGATTCGTTATCATTAAATATTTTTTCCCAAATGATTCTTCTTGATTCGATTATTTTTATATCTTTAAGTATATATAAGATTAAAGTTTCATAGTTTTTATCATTTTATCATGAACGTATGTAGTCATGTTCTTTATCATGCAAGTTTTTTATTTCAAATTATTCATTCCTATCATATTCATAATTGATTAAATTTATATTAGATCATTATGAACTAGATTATTTGTTTATCATGTTCTCCTGTCACTACTAGCATCGTACTTTAGCGGATACTTCCTTCTTATCAGTGCCTTAACTTTGTTTACTCCCCTAAACGGCTTCCTCGCCTACTGGTTTCAACAATAGGATGACATAGTATAGAAGTTTTCTCCTTGTTTACAGTGTGCTAATAAACTAGAAATCATGATTCAAATAATTCTAATACATAATAACTAACATAAATTTATTCAATTATATATATGATATTCAGGAATATATGAAATTAGTTTCGAATATTTTTTGAACAATATACCTTTGCCTCTTGCTTAGCCATGCTATCTGAAATATCTGATTGGATTTCAGATTTTTCCATAGTATTTTAAATATTTAGCTTAGTTGAGAGAGTTCTGAAATATCTGATTGGATTTCAGATTTTTCCATAGTATTTTAAATATTTAGCTTAGTTGAGAGAGTGTTTTCTGAAGGAGGATTTTTATTTAGGCCTTGTCTTTAGTGTATTTGTCATCTATGATATGTACTCTTTGACTTACTACATAATATTCTTCTTTTTGTCGTTTAAACCAGTTTCTTATGGTTGGTATTTCAACTATTTTTGCTACGCTTAGGTCTAATTCTTTTCTTTTTATTTGTTCAAATATACTATTATCAAATATTATTTTCTGTTCTAAAGATTATTCGTCTTGATGTTCTTCTTTATTTATTATTTGTATATATCTTTTTCAGTCATTTGTTATATTATAGAATTCATTGTCTGATTCTATTTCTATATCTTTTACTATTTCATTTTCAGATATTTTATATATATTGTCTTCACTTTCTAATTTATAATCTATGTATTCTATCTACGTGTATTTTTTATCGTCTACTATTATTTCTGATATTTGTTTTTTCTTTAGATTTTTAGGTAATTTACAATCTCTAGCTATGTGTCCTAATTTTCCACAATTATAACAAGTACATTTCGTTAGTTTTCTTTTCGATCTATATGGTCTTTTGGTTTTGTAGTTTTTTACATAGTACCTTCTTCTTGGTTTTTTATATTTATATTTTGATCCATATTTTTTATTATATTTCTTTCTATTTTTATAATACCTATTCGTACAACTAAATTGAGGTGCTGTTTTATTTTTGCAACATGCCAAGTTTTTTACTAATACTTTTTTCATTTTATTTTCTTCTTTATGTTTTTCACATAGTTCCATAAACCATCGTTGTAAGAATTTTATTCTAACTCCTAAGGTATCTGTTAATCCTGCTTCATTCCAATTTTTTATTACTTTTGAATTAAAAGGTTCTGGTAATTTTGTAAAATATAATTTTCTTATTTCTTTACTTTCATCTATGCTATATATTCCTTTATCATAGTATTCTCTAAATGCACATGTATATTCATCTATATAACACATGTTATATATTGCTAATTTTATCATTAGATTCCGATTTATGATTTTTTCTTTATTTTGTTCTTCTACTTCTGTTGTCATACTACTAAATTTGTTTCTTATAGCTATCTCGTATTTATATAATATTTCCATAGATGTAGTAGCTATTGCTCCATCGAATTTTTTATTACTTCTTAAAGTTGTTAAGCTTTCACTTGTTAAATTTTGTAGCCATAATTTTCTGTTCCTATAAGTGTTCTTTCTATGTATCCTGGTGCCTCTTCTATTACTATCTTGTTATCTATTAATTGTTTTGATATGTATCTCATACATAATTGGATTGTTTTATTTATATCTGCTACACAGTCTAAATCTAAAAAATAATGTTGTCCAATTATTGGTTTAGGCGTCCATTTTTTACTTAATCTTTTATCCCATGTATTTTTTTCTTTATCATATTGTTTATAGTTTTCATTATAATATTTTGGATTAAAATTTTTTGGGTTTTTTACTCCTGATGTGCTAGGTTTTTCGTCCATGTCTACGTCTTCTGTATTTACTTCTAAATTATTTGTATTATTTATGTTTGCTAAAAGTTCCGTACATGTTTCGCTTGTTTTCGAATGTTGTTCTAGATCATCGTCGTTTATTTCATCAACTCTTATTTCGGGTAAATTATCTTGGCTATTTTCTTCTTTTCCTTCTAATTCATCTTGTAATTGCAATTTTTCTTTAAATTTAATTATCTCATTTGCTAATTTTGTTTTTTGTTCTTTATCTTTTTGTTTTGTTTCATACATTTATTTTAATATTACTAGCTCTTTTTCTAGCTCTATTATTTTAGTATGCTTTACTTCTTCTAATTGTTGTACTTCCTTTTTTGCTTGTTGTTTTATTTTTTCAATTTCTGTTTTTCTATCTATTTCTTCATTTTCTTTTGTTATTCTTATCATATCAGTTAAACTATCTTCTAGTTTTACCGTTTCTTTTTCTAACATTAAATTTAGATTGTCACCTATTTCCTTATATCTTCTTCCTAGATTAGAAAATATTATCTTTATTTTTAATCTGTCATAGTTTTCGTATGTTTTTTCATCTATTGCATATTCTTCTTTATTCATTTATAAATTATGTTGTAGTTTATATTCTAAGTTATTTATTTGTATTTCTAGATATAAAATAGTTTTTCTCTGTGCTATTATAGATTTTTTACAGATTCCTGCAAATATATGACTATTAAGTCTATTTTGCCTATGTCGCAATTCTTGTCTTTTTGCTATAATTATTTCGGTAAGTTTTTGTCTATATTCTTCATTCTCGTTATTCATTGTTTCTTTAAATATTGAATATATTTATATTATATTTTAGATATATTATCTAGTAATTGATCTAATTTATCGTTATCAGTTTTTGTGATGTTGAGGTTTTTATATTCCAGGTATAATTTATTTAATTTTCTTCTTATTTTCCTTAACTTTCTACTAGTATATTTCTTTCTATGTTTCTTATTATACATAACTCTGATACCATTTTTCGTACTATACTATACTATTTTCTTCTTATTTTCTTTAATTTTCTACTAGTATATTTCTTTCTATGTTCCTGATTATCCATAGCTCTGATACCATTTTTCTACTAATTTTCTTCTTATTTTTCTTAACTTTCTACTAGTATATTTCTTTCTATTTCCTTATTATCCATATTAGTAATAAGATATACATGTACTATACTACTTTATGACTAATATATATCTATTTGTCATAAAGTAGTATGTTTCTTCTTTAACTTTCTACTAGTCATAAAGTAGTATATTTCTTCTTTAACTAGTAGAAAGTTAAAGAAGAAATATACTAGTTTATGACTAATATATATCTATCTTATGACATATTATGACATACCATACCTACTTTATGACTAATATACACGTACTATACTACTTTATGACTAATATATATCTATCTTATGACATATTATGACATATCATACCTATTTTATGACTTTTACTACTTACTTTAATGTCCACCTACTATTTTTACTATTCCTACTTTACACCTTGCAAAATACTATTCCTACTTTACACCTTGCAAAGTGCTTTACATTACATTACATTACATCTATCTATCTATTCACGTTTATTTTGTCTGCCATCTTGTATCTTATCTTCTTTTTATCTTGTCCATATCTTGCTACTTTACCTAAAGGTTGTAAAGTAGCAAATCCTTTCTATATAAAGGAAGGCATATGTAAATGAGAAGGCAGGCAATGCCTGATATATAAAATACTCTTTACTATATTCCTATCATATTTATAATTGATTAAATTTATATTAGATCATTATGAACTAGATTATCTTTATCATGTTTCCCTGTCACTACTAGCATCGTACTTTAGCAGATACTTCCTTCTTATCAGTGCCTCAACTTTGTTTACTTCCCTAACGGGTATAAGTTTAAGTAAAAAGAAAGCAGATATAATGAAAAATCAAATAGAATTCTTAGGAATACAAATTGATAAAAACGGAATAAAAATGCAAACACCTATAGTACAAAAAATAATTAACTCAAATGAACAACTAGACAGAAAAAAGAAATTACAATCCTTCTTAGAACTAGTAAATCAAGAGAATACATACCAAAATTAGCAGAGAATTTAAAACCATTACAACAAAAATTAAAGAAAGATATAGAATATAAGTTTGATAAAAAAGACCAAATACAAATACAAAAGGTAAAATTATTATGTAAAAACTCACCTAAACTATACTTTCCAGATGAAAATAAAAAATTTACTTATATAATAGAATCAGATGCGAGTGAAAAAAGTTATGGAGGAATATTAAAATACAGGTATGATGGCAATACGATAGAACATCATTGCATGTATTATTCAGGAACATTTAATAATACAAAAATAAAATGAGAAATAAATAGAAAAGAATTATATTCAGTATATAAGTGTTTATTATCATTTGAACCATATATTGTATATAACAAATTCATTATAAGAACAGATAATACACAAGTAAAATGGTGGCTAACAAGAAATTCCTCAGTTACATGGTATTATGTAGATATAAATGGTTGTTAATTTCTATCATATTATAATGAAATATGTGATATTATATTTCGAAATATAAATATGATACCAAGATAAATGGTATTATATCCATATGTATGAATATAATATGAAATAGTAGGTGGATAATTAATTTTCTTAACTATCAGTTCCGCACTGAAAAATGGTATCAGAGCTATGGAAGATAAGAAACATAGTAAGAAACATACTAGTAGAAAATTAAGAAAAATAAGAAGAAAATTAAACAAATTGTATCCAGAATATAAACAACTCAATATTACAAAAATCGTTAACGACAAATTAAATCAATTAATAGATAATATATCTAAAATAGAATATAAATATATTCAATATTTAAAGATACAATGAATAGCAAGAATAATGAATATAAAGAAAAACTGACTGAAATAATTATAGCAAAAAGGCAAGAATTAGAACATAGGCAGAATAGACTTAATAATAACACATTTGCAGGAATTTGTAAAAAATATATAATAGCACAGAGAAAAACTATTTTATATCTAGAAATACAAATAGAAAGTTTAGAATATAAACTTCAACACAATCTATATACCATTTTTCAGTGCGAAACTGGTAGTTAAGAAATTCATGGAAGTGGTAGTGTGGTAGGTGGTAGTATGGTAAGCAAGTATTTTATTTTAAAGATTTTATTATAATATTTTTTTGCTAAGTGTCTTAATCTACTATTTTTCGGTGCAGAATTCCTAGTAAAATGTAATAATATTTATTGTAATATTCTTCCGATAGTTGTTTTAATCTGAATATTTCTCTAATATTATTTATGATATATTCTAGATATAACATATCTTGGGTTCTTTGGTACATATATAAATTTTCCTTGCTTAATTGTTCTAATAGTTTTATATCTTCCATAGATTTTATCCAATATTGTACATATTCGTAGTTCATTTTAATCTGAATTTATTTCTAAATCATACTATTCTATTCTTTCGAGATCTAAATCATGTACGTCTATTTCATACCATTCTTGATTTAATATATCTTCTGATTCGTAATCATTAATATTTTTTCTCATATTATTCTTCTTATTTCAATTATTTCTATATTTTTAAGTACATATAAGATTAAAGTTTCGTAGTTTTTTATCATTTCATCATGCATGTATGTAGTCATGTTCTTTATTATGAAGGTTTTTTATTTCAAATTATTCCTTCCTATCATATTCATAATTGATTAAATTCATATTAGATCATTATGAACTAGATTATCTTTATCATGTTTCCCTGTCACTACTAGCATCGTACTTTAGCGGATACTTCCTTCTTATCGGTGCCTCAACTTTGTTTACTCCTCTAAACGGCTTTCCTCGCCTACCGGTTTCAACATTAGGATGACATAGTATAGAAGTTTTCTCCCTGTTTCCAGTGTGCTAATAAACTAGAAATCATGATTCAAATAATTCTAATACATAATAACTAAAATAAATTTATTCAATCATATATATGATATTCAGGAATATATAAAATTAGTTTCGCATATTTTTTGAACAATATACCTTTGCCTCTTGCTTAGCCATGCTATCTGAAATATCTGATTGGATTTCAGATTTATCCATTAACTTTTAAGTATTTAGTATTTTGAGAGAGTGGGTTTTTATGAAAGTTTTTATTACGTTTAGGCGTTGCCTGCCTCTATGTTACATATGCATCCCTTTATATAAAAAGGAGACGACTACTACTTTACAATTCCAATCTTATTTCTATAGTAGTGCACAATAATGTGCACGTACTATACTACTTTATGAATAATATATATCTATCTTATGACATATTATGACATACCATACCTATTTTATGACTTTTACTACTTACTTTAATGTCCACCTACTATTTTTACTATTCCTACTTTACACCTTGCAAAGTGCTTTACATTACATTACATTACATCTATCTATCTATTCATGTTTATTTATCTGCCATCTTGTATCTTATCTTCTTTTTATCTTGTTCATATATTATCTTGTCTATCTGCTTCTTATCTTCATCGTCTTCTTTTACTCTAAATCGACATCTGGAATTATGTTATCTTCTCTGTTTCATTTTGAACATATGTGGTCAGGATATTTATGACCAATTAGCTTGCAATATCTGGTTAAAAACTCTGCCGAAATAAATCTTGCTTTAGTGCTCTCGTCGTAGGTCATTCTTCTAGCTTAAGTAATGACAAAATTCATCTCTGGACTTCATCCATATCTGCTTTCCTTATCTCCCTTGAATTGGAATAAATCATTAGCTGATATCTTGCATAGTAGCTCCATATAGTGTTTCCGTTTAAATAATTATTGGCTAGCTCCTGTATGATAGTTGATATACCAATTATTCTTTTATTGGCATAAAAACTTGGTATCTCTATTTTGCACATCTCTTCTTATTGTCTGATGTCCTCGGGTGTAATCATATCTTTAGTTAGTCCTATCTTGATAACCTGTATTGGAGGTTTTATTTCCTCGTATAATATCTCCGCTGGTGCTGTATAGAATTTTATATAAAATAAATTTCCTTTTGTAACTCTTTTGTATGTGACGAATGCCTTGTGTAGTTCTGGTATTCTACTAACTTCTTCTCCGTCGTATGTGTATATGGTATTTAACAGTCCGTAGTTGTAACATGTTTTTACTAAATTAGCGTTAATTTTTGGCTGTGCAATTAATTTTTTATATCCTTGTAACTTTTGTGTCAAATAATCCTGGTTTGGTTCTTTTGTAGTTGATCTAGGGTTAAGGTTTAAATAAGTTTGGATTTTGTGTATATTTTCGATATAGGTTCGTGTGATGTAGTTATATGTCTTTTTCTCATTTTGGTTTTGCAAACTATCTGCATATGTAGATGTTGTGGTTCTATGGACATATGTCTAGGTGTCCTTTGGGTAAATGATTTTTCGAATAGCTGGTTTAAGTTCGCAGTTTCCCATCGTCTCCTTTTAGCTCCTGGTTTTTTTCGTCTTCCGATCGATTTAGCTCCACATTTTTATAGTCATGTTGCTGACTAGCTTTAGACTTCAGATTATCTTCATTAGTCTTTAGCTTTTGTATCTCGTTGTCCATACTATCCACTTTTGTACAAAGTGTAGTAATAGCTTTGAATATCTTTTCAATTGTATCTTCTTCCTCAGTCCCAGTCTGAGTAGATTTGTCGTGATAGGTAATCTGCAATAACATTCTTATTCGTTTTTTTTACTTCAATTGTAAGTGTAAAAGTTAATATTTTTAATACCAATCTCCTTATTTCTTTTGTTGTTACTGAATCTTGTATTTTTCTTGTTAGCCACCATTTTACTTGTGTATTATTTGTTCTTATAATAAATTCGTTATATACAATATATGGTTCAAATGATAATAAACAGTTATATACTGAATATAATTCTTTTCTATTTATTTCCCATTTTATTTCTGTATTATTAAATGTTCCTGGATAATACCTGCAATGATGTTCTATTGTATTGCCATCATATCTGTATTTTAATATTCCTCCATAACTTTTTTCACTCGCATCTGATTGTACTATATAAGTAAATTTTTTGTTTTCATCCGGAAAATATAGTTTAGGTAGGTTTTTACACAATAATTTTATTTTTTTTATTTGTGTTTGGTCTTTCTTGTCAAACTGGTATTCTACATCTTTCTTTAATTTTTGTTGTAATGGTTTAAAATTCTTTGTTAATTTTGATATGTATTCTCTTACCTGGTTTACTAGTACTAGAAATGATTGTAATTTCTTTTTCGCATCTAGCTATTCATTTGAGTTAACTATTTTTTGTACTATATGTGTTTGCATTTTTATTCCATTTTTATCTATTTGTATTCCTAGGAATTCTATTTGATTTTTCATTATGTCTGCTTTCTTTTTACTTAGACTTATGCCTGAATATTCTATAATATGTATGAATTTTTCTAATAATCTTATGTGTTCATCTTGAGTTTTAGAATATAGTAATATATCATCAATATATACTACACAATTTTCTAATTGTTTAAAGTAGTTATCCATAAAGTGTTGATATCTACCTGGTGCATTTTTATATCCGAATGG
>NC_064285.1:54682709-54721322 GCF_019186545.1 Solanum stenotomum | reverse complement strand
ATGTTTATTTACGATAAATGTCGGGCTTGTGTGCTTACTATTGTTTTCTTGTATATATCCTTTTTCTAGTAATTCATTTATATGTATCTTAAATTCGGTTAAATCATTAAAATTATACTTTAATGGTTTTTGGGTTATTATACTATTATTATCAATTAGCTCAATTTTTACTTTTGTTTTATGTTTCTCCCATCCTTGTAAAGGATCCTCACTGTATAATAATTCTAACTTATCTTGAATTATTTTTACTTTATCTATAGAAAATATAATTAATTCTATTTTAGGGTCTTCTTCTTTTATATTTTCTAATTTTTGTGTAATTTTTTCACTTTCTTTTATCCATTCTGTTGTTTTTCGTTTTTTATTATTTATTCTTTTTGCTCCTATTTTTTGTTTACACGGTGTCATGAACCACCAGTGTGTTTTTGTTGTTATATGTGGGTATATTTTTTCTTAAAATGACATTCCTAATAGCATATATTTTGTAGTTAATTTAAAGTTATATATTTCTTCTATAGTCAATATCTAATCCCATATTTGTATTTTTATACTTTTTGCCTTATATGTGATCATGCATCCTTCATTATTAAATCATGTTACTACTATCGGTGTTTTTAATTTTTCCCACTTATCTTCTGGTAAACAATTGTATTTACATATATTAGTTTCTGCTTCCGTATCTATCATTGGTGTATAATATCGGTTGTAATATCCTTCTATTATTATCTTTGCAAGTATATATATTTTCATATTATTATCATACTAAAGTCCTTTTTATTATTACTCTTTTATTTTCATAATTTTTTGTTAACTGTTTGTCTTCTAGATTATATGGTTTTACTTCTTCTTGCCATTTTATTCCTAAAATGATATTTTCATCTCCTTCATATATTTTGAATTTTATCACTATTGGTACTCCTCCAATGATTATTTCCTTTTCTGTAGTTTCTTCGGTATACATTAATGTTTTTGGTAGTTCGGGGCATGATTGTTCAATAGTTATTATTTCATCTTCCGTCACTAATTCTCTTGTAATATAGTTTTCTTTTCGTCCAGTATCTATTAATATTAAATATTTTTGTTGTTCCATTATTCCCGTTATGTAGTAGTGATGTGGTTTTATTTCTTCTCCCATTGATTTTTGTAGAGTTTTATCTATTCTTTTGAGGTACTCATTTTTTATAAGATTTGTGGTATTTCACAGTTCATGTTTATTGTTTTTGATGTGCTTAATCTTTCTTTTATTATTTCTAAATCTTCTTCTATGTCAATTTCATTATAACTATAGTCATTCTTGTCTATGACTGTCACACCCCAAATCCGGATGTGATGGCACATGTCCATTTCCCACCGGACACGTCAGCCTAACCCAACCACAACGATAGAGAAGTAGAAATACGAGAATAAAAGATAATAAATAAGCGGATGACTTTAATTAAGACTCAACACTACCCAGAATTTGGTTGTCACATGTACAAACCTCTAAATACAGAACTCGTATAAAAATATACAAGTCTCAGAGTATAGTTCTCGAATAGAACAAAACTGAAAGTAAAGATAACTCAAGGGAACGTCTGGAATGAACCGCTACCTCTCGAGTATGTCCCGAAGCTCAATCTGCTAAAGAAAATACTAAGCCGAATCTGAGAGAGCTGTCAACCTACACAATTGTGTAGAAGCAAGGGTGAGTACCAAAAACCATAGGTACTCACAAGTAACACTAAACTAAGCTAAACTAGCAGCTACAAACAACTCCTTTCAATCCCAACCGAACCATCGAAACTTCATTCTAACAGCGAACCAACAACCTATACTACACAATTCAGAATCAACAGATATATCCAACAGTGTCTCAACATCAACATCAACCTCATATCCTCATATAAGAGAAAATAGATCATATATCACATGAAGAGGGGCAAATAGGTAAAATCCACACACCACAGACAAAGATGAAGTCAAATGCGATGCAAATGCAATAATGATGTCATGTAGTCGTGATGCATGTCTGTCCTACGATACACATCTGTTGACGTAATCAGTCCGCGCTGAATACTCAAATCAGAACCCATGGGGGCCACACATGGACCATGTATCACCGCCGGAACCAGATCCCATCGGCATCCAAATCGCTAGCCGGAGCTAGTCCATCTCATATATCTCTAGCCGGAGCTAGTCTCAACTGTGTCTCATATCCATCCATCCTCATATCAGTGTCTCAGAACTCATGCAACAGATAGTTCACACATGGGATGAATAATGAATATGCACATGTCATCAATCACAATCATATCACGATCACATCATAGTATTACACATCATCTGTCTCAATCACAACCATATCACGACCACATCATAGTATTACACATCATCTGTCTCAATCACAACCATATCACGACCACATCATAGTATTACACATCATCTGTCTCAATCACAACCATATCACGACCACATCATAGTATTACACATCATCTGTCTCAATCACAACCATATCACGACCACATCATAGTATTACACATCATCTGTCTCAATCACAACCATATCACGACCACATCATAGTATTACACATCATCTGTCTCAATCACAACCATATCACGACCACATCATAGTATTACACATCATCTGTCTCAATCACAACCATATCACGACCACATCATAGTATTACACATCATCTGTCTCAATCACAACCATATCACGACCACATCATAGTATTACACATCATCTGTCTCAATCACAACCATATCACGACCACATCATAGTATTACACATCATCTGTCTCAACATCAATGTCTGTATCAATCATAGCCTACTCATGCTCTTCTATCCCCTCAATATCAGTTATCACATGACTTATTCAACAAATTCAAGTCACATATAACACATTTAGCTCGTTTTATTCCCCATCTTTCATTTACAACAATTTCAATCAACAAATAAAACTCATCCTCAATCCCCATTACTCCCCAACACAATTAGGAAAGTAGTCATGCGTAGTCTAAGAGTTTTACAAAGTTTGGAAGCCACTTGCCTTAAAACGAACTCCAAAAGTTACTTGACTTGAGCCTTTCCTTTCCGAGTATAATCCGGATCACGATAATCTATTCAAACAATTATTCACAATCACAATTCGAGTCCAATGACACCAAAATCAAGAAATTTAGGGAAAAAGGGCAAAACGGTCCAAAAGTCTCATACCGGAAAACGATACCCAAATCTGGAAATTTTTGATGTAAAATGATCCTTAAAGTATTTGGAAGCTAATGGTGAAAACCAATTTGAAAACGGAGTTGAAATCAATTCACAAACTCAATTTGAAGGAAAATCCACGTTCTTGAAGAAGCCTAAAATATTCGGATCCGAAACCCCGACTCGAAAATGAAATATCTCTTGAAAAACATCTTACCCATGCTTAGATAAGTTCAAATATGAAATTTCATCAAAAACGGAGTTAAGATCGACCTTGAAATTCTCAATTTATCAAACTTTAACTTTACTGGGAAAGTCCAAATTGTACGCGGTTAATATGATGAAAATAATCGATGAATCAATAATTTTATGTTAAAATCAGTTTACCCATAACATAAGGATCGTAAATATACCTTTTTCATCAAAAAGGGAGTCCAAATCGATAAAACCCCAATTTTTCCCAAGAGATTTACGGATAGGAAAAAAAACCAGATAAAGAAATTATGAGAAAATGTCGAATTGAAGATTGAATACTAACCCTCATATTAATTCAAGAAGAAACCCGTAAGAATCACTCCATTCCGATCTCTAGAACTCCCGATATGCTCAAAATACCAAATGAACACAGTCTGAGATTTTTATAACAGTACATGGCTGTTATGCACCAGAAAAACAGCAGTTAATCTTTCACTAAAAAGGCCGTAATTTCCTCATACGATAGTGAAATGACCCGATTCTTTTTTGTAAATGTCTTAAATAATGATACGGACCTGCTCGTTCAATCGGAGCTCAATTTCATGCTCGTTTGCCCAGTCAAATATCATTTCTACTCGGTAAACAATTATTTCTTATTTGCGATAAAAGTCCAATCTCGGGTTAGCGAAAATGCACCAAAATTTGCAGATATGTCCTATAATTCATGCTCGAAATTTCAGAACCTTCGGAATAATTTTTCGACCTTTAAAACTAATAATGAACCCTTTAGTTGCCACAATTTGCTGAAATAGTGTCAAAGCATCCAAGAAGCTTAAAAGCTCACCCAAAACTCATTTGGCACTTCCCGAACACAACCAAATATGCTACTAGCTTGAAAATGACATTTCGGACTCAATGAAATCGTCGGAATTTGAATTCGAGGTCTTCGTGACCCGGTATCCGATAAGGCGTCAAGAAACTAACTTTAGGCTCAAAAACTCGAAACGCACTCGGGGCCTCTAAAAATTCAACCAAGACTCATTCTAGACTTAGAATCACCCCCTGAATCCAACGATACCCTCGGAATTCCATTTCGAGCAACGGAACCTCGTTTGTTGACCAAAGTCAACTCTTGATCACAATTTCACAATTTTTGCAACTTAGGACCTCAAATCTTCGTTTCAACTCCAAATTCAACTCCGTAAACTCTCATAGACCCGTTTCGACATTCAAAAACTGCTAGAATCGACGGAAATCCGATTCGAGTCTCGAAACTCCAAATGACTCGAAATAGCACTTTTAACCAAACTTTAACTCTTAAAAATTCAACTTTCCAAAAACTCAACTTTTCATCAATTTTCCTTCAAACCAACTTCGAAAATACAACAATTAGGACTCGGGGCAACTATCAGGAGGGGTAAAACGGTCATTTTATGAAAATTTCCAAAAATGACCTTTAGGGTCATTACAATGACTGTGTCTATTCTTTCAAAAGGATTTTCTATTTTTATTTTATTTATTTTATTTTTTGCTGTTATTTTATGTTTTGTTGTTAAAACATATAAGTTTTTACATCTAGCTGTAAATATTTTACTTCCCGGGGCTAGTTCTATTCCTGACATTTTCCAATATAATACTAATGATTTATCTATACTTCTATCATTTATTGCTACTGAGTAGTTAACACTTATTATAAATTTAAATTTTTGGTATATGAGGTTACCTTTTACCGCACTTATTATACTTTTTTCTATGGGTTGTATAATTCTATCATCTGCTAAGTATATTTCTATGGGTATATCTATTCCTTCTGTAAAACATGATTTTATTAGTATTTCTGTTCCTCCTAAATGTACATATTTAATTGGATTTTTAGCCTTAATATCTTGTATTCGTTTATTTATTATTTGTATTTTGGCCTTTTCTTTAGTGTATTTGTAATCTATGATATGTTCTCTTTAACTTACTACATAATATTCTTCTTTTTGTCGTTTAAACCAATTTCTTATGGTTGATATTTCGAATATTTTTGCTACGCTTAGGTCTAATTCTTTTCTTTTATTTATTCAAATATACTATTATCAAATATTATTTTTTGTTCTAAAGATTCTACGTCTTGATGTTCTTCTTTATTTATTATTTGTATATCTTTTTCATTCATTTGTTATATTATAGAATTCATTGTCTGATTCTATTTCTATATCTTTTTCTATTTTATTTTCTGATATTTCATATATACTGTCTTCACTTTCTAATTCATAATCTATGTATTCTATCTGCGTGTATTTTTCATCGTCTATTATTATTTCTGATATTTGTTTTTTGTTTGGATTTTTAGGTAATTTACAATTTCTAGCTATGTGCCCTAATTTTCCACAATTATAACAAGTACATTCCGTTAGTTTTCTTTTTGGTCTATATGATCTTTTGATTTTGTAGTTTTTTACATAATACCTCCTTCTTGGTTTTTTATATTTATATTTTGATCTATATTTTTTATTATATTTCTTTCTATTTTTATAATACCTATCCGTACAACCAAATTGTGGTGTGTTTTATTCTTGCAACATGCCAAGTTTTTTACCAATACTTTTTCCATTATTATTTCTTCTTTATGTTTTTCACATAGTTCCATAAACCATCGTTGCAAGAATTTTATTCTAGCTCCTAAAGTATCTGTTAATTCTGCTTCATTCCAACTTTTTGTTACTTTTGAATTAAAAGGTTCTGGTAATTTTGTAAAATATAATTTTCTTATTTCTTTACTTTCTTCTATGATATATGTTCCTTTATAATAGTATTCTCTAAATGCACATGTATATTCATCTATGTAACACATATTACATATTGCTAATTTTGTCATTAGATTTTGATTTATGATTTTTTATTTATTTTGTTCTTCTACCTCTGTTGTCATACTATTAAACATTTCTTATAGCTATTTCGTATTTATATAGTATTTCCACAGATGTAGTAGCTATACCTCCATCGAATTTTTTATTACTTCTTAAAGTTGTTGAGCTTTCACTTGTTAAATTTTGTAGCCATAATTTTACTGTTCCTATAAGTGTTCTTTCTATGTATCCTGGTGCCTCTGTTATTACTATCTTGTTATCTATTAATTGTTTTGATATGTATCCCATTCATAATTTGATTGTTTTATTTATATCTGATATACAGTCTAAATCTAAAAAATCATGTTGTCCAATTATTGGTTTAGGCGTCCATTTTTTACTTAATATTTTATCCCATGTAGTTTTTTCTTTATCATATTGTTTATAGTTTTCATTATAATATTTTGGATTAATTTTTTTTGGGTTTTTACTCCTGATGTGCTAAGTTTTTCGTCAATGTCTACGTCTTCTGTATTTACTTCTAAATTCTTTGTATTATCTATGTTTGCTAAAAGTTACGTATATATTTCGCCTGTTTCCGAATGTTGTTCTTGATCATCGTCGTTTATTTCATCAACTCTTATTTCAGGTAGATTATGTTGGCTATTTTATTCTTTTTCTTCTAATTCATCTTGTAATTGCAATTTTTCTTTAAATTTAATTATCTCATTTGCTAATTTTGTTTTTTGTTCTTTTTCTTTTTGTTTAATTTCATACATTTCTTTTAATATTTCTAGCTCTATTGTTTTAGTATTTTTTTACTTCTTCTAATTGTTGTACTTCTTTTTTTGCTTGTTGTTTTATTTTTTCAATTTTTGTTTTTCTATCTATTTCTTCATTTTCTTTTGTTATTCTTATCATAGCAGTTAAACTATCTTCTAGTTTTACCGTTTCTTTTTCTAACATTAAATTTAGATTGTCACCTATTTTCTTATATTTTATTCCTAGATTAGAAAATATTATCTTTATTTTTAATCCGTCATAGTTTTCGTATGTTTTTTCATCTATTACATATTCTTCTTTATTCATTTATAAATTATGTTGTAGTTTATATTCTAAGTTATTTATTTGTATTTCTAGATATAAAATAGTTTTTCTTTGTGCTATTATAGATTTTTTACAGATTCCTGCAAATATATTACTATTAAGTCTGTTTTGCCTATATCGCAATTCTTATCTTTTTGCTATAAATATTTCGGTAAGTTTTTATCTATATTCTTCATTCTCGTTATTCATTGTTTCTTTAAATATTGAATATATTTATATTCTATTTTAGATATATTATCTATTAATTGATCTAATTTATCGTTATCAATTTTTGTGATGTTGAGTTTTTTATATTTCGGGTATAATTTGTTTAATTTTCTTCTTATTTTCCTTAACTTTCTACTAGTATATTTCTTTCTATGCTCCTTATTATCAATAGCTCTGTTAATAGTTCTAATAGTTTTATATCTTCCATGGATAACAGAGCTATGTATTAAAGTTTCTATGGAAGATATAAAACTATTAGAACAATTAACAGAGCTATGGATAATAATGAACATAGAAAGAAATATACTAGTAGAAAGTTAAGAAAAATAAGAAGAAAATTAAACAAATTATACTCGGAATATAAAAAACTCACCATCACAAAAATTGATAACGATAAATTAGATCAATTAATAGATAATATATCTAATATAGAATATAAATATATTCAATATTTAAAGAAACAATGAATAACGAGAATGAAGAATATAGATAAAAACTTACCGAAATAATTATAGCAAAAAGACAAGAATTGCGACATAGGCAAAGTAGACTTAATAGTAATATATTTGCAGGAATCTGTAAAAAGTCTATAATAGCACAGAGAAAAAATTATTTTATATCTAGAAATACAAATAAATAACTTAGAATATAAACTACAACATAATTTATAAATGAATAAAGAAGAATATGCAATAGATGAAAAAACATACGAAAACTATGACGGATTAAAAATAAAGATAATATTTTCTAATCTATGAAGAAAATATAAGAAAATAGGTGACAATCTAAATTTAATGTTAGAAAAAGAAACGGTAAAACTAGAAGATAGTTTAACTGCTATGATAAGAATAACAAAAGCAAATGAAGAAATAGATAGAAAAACAGGAATTGAAAAAATAAAACAACAAGCAAAAAAGGAAGTACAACAATTAGAAGAAGTAAAAAATACTAAAATAATAGAGCTAGAAAAAGAGCTAGCAATATTAAAAGAAATGTATGAAATTAAACAAAAAGAAAAAGAACAAAAAATAAAATTAGCAAATGAGATAGTTAAATTTAAAGAAAAATTACAATTACAAGATGAATTAGAAGAAAAAGAAGAAAATAGCCAAAATAATCTACCCGACATAAGAGTTGATGAAATAAACGACGATGATCTAGAACAACATTTGGAAACAAGCGAAACATATACGAAACTTTTAGCAAACATAGATAATACAAAGAATTTAGAAGTAAATACAGAAGACGTAGACATGGACGAAAAACCTAGCACATCAGGAGTAAAAAATCCAAAATTTATAATGAAAACTATAAACAATATGATAAAGAAAAAACTACATGGGATAAAAGATTAAGTAAAAAATGGACGCCTAAACCAATAATTAGACAACATGATTTTTTAGATTTAGACTGTGCAGCAGATATAAATAAAACAATCCAATTATAGATGAGATACATATTAAAACAATTAATAGCTAACAAGATAGTAATAACAGAGGCACCAGGATACATCGAAAGAACACTTATAGGAACAGTAAAATTATGACTACAAAATTTAACAAGCGAAAGCTTAACAACTTTAAGAAGTAATAAAAAATTCGATGGAGGAATAACTACTACATCTATGGAAATACTATATAAATACGAAATAGCTATAAAAATGAATTTAGTAGTATGACAACAGAGGTAGAAGAACAAAATATAGAAAAAATCATAAATCGAAATCTAATGACAAAATTAGCAATATGTAATATGTGTTACATAGATGAATATATATGTGAATTTAGAGAATATTATTATAAAGGAACATATAGCATAGAAGAAAGTAAAGAAATAAGAAAATTATATTTTACAAAATTACCAGAACCTTTTAATTCAAAAGTAATAAAAAGTTGGAATGAAACAGAATTAACAGATACCTTAGGAGTTAGAATAAAATTTTTGCAACGTTGGTTTATGGAACTATGTGAAAAACATAAAGAAGAAATAAAAATGAAAAAAATATTGGTAAAAAACTTGGCATGTAAATAAAGCAGCACCTCAATTTGGTTGTACGAATAGATATTATAAAAATAGAAAGAAATATAATAAAAACATATATATCAAAATATAAATATAAAAAACCGAGAAGAAGGCACTATGTAAAAAACTACAAAACCAAAAGACCATATAAATCAAAAAGAAAACTAACGCAATGTACTTGTTATAATTGTGGAAAATTAGGACACATAGCTAGAGATTGTAAATTACCTAAAAATCCAAACAAAANAGAACAAAAAATAATATTTGATAATAATATATTTGAGCAAATAAAAGGAAAAGAATTAGACCTAAGTGTAGCAAAAATATTCGAAATACCAACAATAAGAAACTGGTTTAAACGACAAAAAGAAGAATATTACGTAGTAAGTCAAAGAGAACATATCATAGATTGCAAATACACTAAAGGAAAAGCCAAAATACCAATAATAAATAAACGAATAATAAATAAAGAAATACAAGATATTAAGGCTAAAAATCCAATTAAATATGTACATTTAGGAGGAACAGAAATACTAATAAAAGCATGTTTTAGAGAAGGAATAGATACACCCATAGAAATATACTTAGCAGATGATAGAATTATACAACCCATAGAAAAAAGTATAATAAGTGCGGTAAAAGGTAACCTCATATACCAAAAATTTAAATTTATAATAAGTGTTAACTACTCAGTAGCAATAAATGACAGAAATATAGATAAATCATTAGTATTATATTGGAAAATGTCAGGAATAGAACTAGCTCCGAGAAGTAAAATATTTACAGCTAGATGTAAAAACTTAGATGTAAAAACTTATATGTTTTAACAACAAAACATAAAATAACAGCAAAAAATGAAATAAATAAAATAAAAATAGAAAATCCTTTTGAAAGAATAGTCATAGTCATAGACAAGAATAACTATAGTTATAATGAAATTGGAATAGAAGAAGATTTAGAAATAGTAAAAGAAAGATTAAGCACATCAAAAAGAATAAACATGAACTGTGAAATACCACAAATCTCATAAAAAATAAGTACCTCAAGAAGAATAGATAAAACTCTAACAAAATCAATGAAAGAAGAAATAAAACCACATCATTACTACATAACGGGAATAATGGAACAACGAAAATATTTAATATTAATAGATACAGGACGAGAAGAAAACTATATTACAAGAGAATTAGTGACGGAAGATGAAATAATAACTAGTGAACAATCATGCCCCGAACTACCAAAAGCATTAATGTATACCGAAGAAACTACAGAAAAGGAAATAATCATTGGAGGAGTACCAATAGTGATAAAATTCAAAATATATCAAGTAGATGAAAATATCATTTTAAGAATCAAATGGCTAGAACAAGTAAAACCATATAATCTAGAAGACAAACAGTTAACAATAAATTATGAAAATAAAAGAGTAATAATAAAAAGGACTTTAGTATGATAAAAATATGAAAATATATATACTTGCAAAGATAATAATAGAAGGATATTACAACCGATATTATACATCAATGATAGATACGGGAGTAGAAGCTAATATATGTAAATACAATTGTTTACCAGAAGATAAGTGGGAAAAATTAAAAACATTGATAGTAGTAACAGGATTTAATAATGAAGGATGCATGATCACATATAAGGCAAAAAATATAAAAATACAAATATGGGATAAGATATTAACTATAGAAGAAATATATAACTTTAAATTAACTACAAAAGATATGCTATTAGGAATGTCATTTTTAGAAAAATTATACCCACATATAATAACAAAAACACAATGGTGGTTCACGACACCGTGTAAACAAAAAATAGGAGCAAAAAGAGTAAATAATAAAAAATGAAAAACAACAGAATGGATAAAAGGAAGTGAAAAAATTACACATAAATTAAAAAATATAAAAGAAGAAGACCCTAAAATATAATTAATTATATTTTCTATAGATAAAGTAAAAATAATTCAAGATAAATTAGAATTATTATATAGTGAGGATCCTTTACAAAGATGGGAGAAACATAAAACAAAAGTAAAAATTGAGCTAATTGATAATAATAGTATAATAACCCAAAAATCATTAAAGTATAATTTTAATGATTTAACCGAATTTAAGATACATATAAATGAATTACTAGAAAAAGGATATATACAAGAAAGCAATAGTAAGCACACAAGCCCGACATTTATCGTAAATAAACATAGTGAACAAAAAAGAGGAAAAAGCAGAGTGATTATTGATTATAGAAATTTAAATGCTAAAACTAAAACATATAATTATCTGATACCAAATAAAATACTAAAGATAAGACAAATACAAGGATATAATTATTTTAGCAAATTTTAGTGTAAATCAGGATTTTATCACTTAAAACTAGAAGAAGAATCTAAAAAACTAACAGCATTCACTGTACCACAAGGATTCTATGAATGAAATGTATTACCATTCGGATATAAAAATGCACCAGGTAGATATCAACACTTTATGGATAACTATTTTAAACAATTAGAAAATTGTGTAGTATATATTGATGTATATTACTATATTCTAAAACCCAAGATGAACACATAAGATTATTAGAAAAATTCATACATATTATAGAATATTCAGGCATAAGTCTAAGTAAAAAGAAAGCAGACGTAATGAAAAATCAAATAGAATTCCTAGGAATACAAATAGATAAAAATGAAATAAAAATGCAAACGCATATAGTACAAAAAATAATCAACTCAAATGAACAGCTAGATACAAAAAAGAAATTACAATCATTTCTAGGACTAGTAAACCAGGTAAGAGAATACATACCAAAATTAGCAGAGAATTTAAAACCATTACAACAAATATTAAAGAAAGATGTAGAATATCAGTTTGACAAGAAAGACCAAACACAAATACAAAAAATAAAATTATTGTGTAAAAACCTACCTAAACTATATTTTCCGGATGAAAACAAAAAATTTATTTATATAGTAGAATCAGATACGAGTGAAAAAAGTTATGGAGGAATATTAAAATACAGATAAGATGGCAATACGATAGAACATCATTGTAGGTATTATTCAGGAACATTTAATAATACAGAAATAAAATGGAAAATAAATAGAAAAGAATTATATTCAGTGTATAAGTGTTTATTATCATTTGAATCATATATTGTATATAACGAATTTATTATAAGAACAGATAATACACAAGTAAAATGGTGGCTAACAAGAAAAATACAAGATTCGGTAACAACAAAAGAAATAAGGAGATTGGTATTAAACATATTAAATTTTATATTTACAATTGAAGTAATAAAAACTGATAAGAATGTTATTGCAGATTACCTATCACGACAAAGCTACTCAGACTGAGACTGAGGAAGAGGATATAATTGAAAAGATACTCAAAGCTATCACTACACTTTGTACAAAAGTGGATAGTATGGACAACGAGATACAAAAGCTAAAGACTAATGAAGATAATCTAAAGTCTAAAGCTAGTCAGCAACATGACTATAAAAATGCGAGCTACGTCGATCAAAAGACGGAAAAAACCCAGAGCTAAAAGGAGATGATGGGAAACTCCTTAAAACCCATAATGTTTGTTTAAATACAGCTGCAGGTACAAGCAAACAAGTAAGCGATAAACAACATAAAAATGTGAACTTCAACCAACTATTCGAAAAACCATTTACCCAAAGGACACCTAGACATATGTCCATAGAACCACAAACATCTACATATGCAGATAGTTTGCAAAACCAAAATGAGAAAAAGACATATAACTACATCACACGAACCTATATCGAAAATATACACAAAATCCAAACTTATTTAAACCTTAACCCCAGATCAACTACAAAAGAACCAAATCAGGATTATTTGACACAAAAGTTACAAGGATATAACAAGTTAATTGCACAGCCAAAAACTAACGCTAATTTAGTAAGAACATGTTACAACTACGGACTGTTAAATACCGTATACACATACAATGGAGAAGAAATTAGCGGAATACCTGAACTACACAAGGCATTCGTCACATACAAAAGAGTTACAAAAGGAAATTTATTTTATATAAAATTCTATACAGCACCAGCGGAGATATTATACAAGGAAATAAAACCTCTAATACATGTTATCAAGATAGGACTAACTAAAGATATGATTACACCCGAGGACATCGGACAACAAGAAGAGATATGCAAAATAGAGATACCAAGTTTTTATGCCAACAAAAAATTTAATTGGTATATCAACTATCATACAGGAGCTAGCAAATAATTATTTAAATGGAAACGCTATATGGAGCTACTATGCAAGAGATCAGCTAATGATTTATTCCAATTCAAGGGAGCTAAGGAAAACAGATATGGATGAAGTCCAGAGATGGATTTTGTCATTACTTAAGCCGGAAGAACGACCTACGACGAGAGCATTAAAGGCAGGATTTATTTCGACAGAGTTATTAACCAGATATTGCAAATTAATTGGACATAAATATCTTGATCACATATGTTCGAAATATAACGGTGAAGATAACATAATTCTAGATGTCAATTTAGAGTAAATGAAGATGATGAAGATAAGATGCAAATAGCAGACAAAGGGGCAAAAAAGATAAAGTAAATAACGTAAAGTAGTCAAAAAGATGTGTAGATAAGATGTAAATTAGTCAAGTATGCATTATTATGCATGTGGATATTAAAGTAAGTAGATAGGAATGGTAGACAAGTGTAAAGTAAGGTATGGTGTGTCATAAAGTAGGTGTACAAGTGTAAGGTATCATGATGGGCAAGTGTAAGGAATGGTAGGGGGTGTGATTTATTAGGTGACAAGTGTTAAAGTGAATAGTAGTACATTATTGTAGTGTAGTATGAAAATCCTTTCTATATAAAGCATGGATATGTAACTTAAAAAGGCAGGCAACGCCTAAATAAAAATCCTCTTTCATAAAAACCCTCTCTCAACTAAGATAAATATTTAAATACTAATGGAAAAATCTGAAATCCAATCAAATATTTCAAATAGCATGGCTAAGCAAGAGGCAAAGGTATATTGTTCAAAAAATATGCGGAACTAATTTAATATATTCCTGAATATCATATATATGATTGAATAAATTTATGTTAGTTATTATGTATTAGAATTATTTGAATCATGATTTCTAGTTTATTAGCACACTGGAAACAGGAAGAAAACTTCTATACTATGCCATTCTAATGTTGAAACCGGTAGGCGAGGAAGCCGTTTAGGGGAGTAAATAAAGTTGAAGCGCTGATAAGAAGGAAGTATCCGCTAAAGTACGATGCTAGTAGTGACAGGAAAACATGATAAACAAATAATCTAGTTCATAATGATCTAATATGAATTTAATCAATTATGAATATGATAGGAAGGAATAATCAAAAATAAAATCTGCATAACAACGAACATGACCACATACATGCATGATGAAATGATAAAAAACTACGAAACTTTAATCCTATATATACTTAAAAATATAGAAATAATTGAATTAAGAAGAATAATATGGGAAAAAATATTTGAAGATAACGAATCAAAGAATATATTGAACCAAGAATGGTATGAAATAGACCTACATGATTTAGACCTCGAAAGAATAGAATGGTATGATTTAGAAATAAATTCAGAATAAAATGAACTACGAATATTTACAATATTGGATAGAATCTATGGAAGATATAAAACTATTAGAACAATTAATGGAGGAAAATTTATATATGTACCAAAGAACTCAAGATATGTTATATCTAGAATATATCATAAATAATATTAATGAAATATTCAGATTAAAACAACTATCGGAAGAATATTACAATAAATATTATTACATTTTACCATGAATTCCGCACTGAAAAATGAAGAATATTATAATAAATTATAATAAAATCTTTAAAATAAATTACTCACCTACCACACTACCACCTACCACACTATCACTTCCATGAATTACTCAACTACTAGTTCCGCACCGAAAAATGGTATCACAAAACCATTTACCCAAAGGACACCTAGACATATGTCCATAGAACCACAAACATCTACATAAGCAGATAGTTTGCAAAACCAAAATGAGAAAAAGACATATAACTACATCACACGAACCTATATCGAAAATATACACAAAATTTAAACTTATTTAAACCTTAACCCCAGATCAACTACAAAAGAACCAAACCAAGATTATTTGACACAAAAGTTACAAGGATATAACAAGTTAATTGCACAGCCAAAAACTAACAAATCTTTGTTTCCTCTAATCTTAATTGTAAAACCATTTACTCTTGGGAATACTTAGTTCTCATCTATCATTTTAAAGAAAATGAACTCAACTCTACTCTTCCTCAACTCAGTGCTCAAGTCATTAAAACAAGTTTTAAAATAATTTATAAAAAGGACTTCTTAAAATAGGGTTCATGCCGACTTATGGACGTGAACGACTCAATTCAAGGTTTTCAATAACCATGCATAGAAGTCAATTCTTGGAACTCAACAACTCCAGAATTTAAGGGGTCAATGATACTACTCATCTCAAGAATGTTCGACTTGGAGGGTTCATCAGGAATTATGGGCATGAACTATTCAACTCAAGGGCTCAATGATACTTCTCATCTCAAGGCTGCTCGACTCATAGGGTTCATGCGAAATTATGGACATGAACTACTCAATTCAAGGACTCAATGATACCTCTCATCTCAAGACAACTCGACTCACAGGGTTCATGCGGAATTATGTGCATGAACTACTCAACTCAATGACCTTCATGGGTTACATGTAGTTGCCCCATGGTTAGGAATATAATCCCAATTACTAGCAACTCATTACTCAAGACTTAGAACTTGAAGATACTACTCCTCACAGAGATATATAACTGATGGAGTTCATGCACAATTTATGGGCATGAACGACTCGACTTAAGGGTCTAAATAAAAATATGGAACTCATATATACGACTCTTCTCATTCGTATACTTACTTCCTCAAAACTCAATTTTAAACTCAAGTGTTGACGTTGAAAAACTTCTCAAGATTTATAAGTCAAAATAGGGCTCATGCTGAATTATAGACATGAACAAATCAACTTAAGGATCTCAATAAAATATAGAAACTCATTAATTATGAATAGAATTTTTAAAAGAACCATGAATAGAACTCAAATCAACTTATCTCAAGAATACTCAAATCTAGGGGTAGAATCCTAGATATCACTTTTACTGATTTGAAAAAAGATATAGGGCGTGAGGACGAACTAGTCCAACACTATGATAGCTTTAAATACCTGGAAGAACAAGGTTCTTGAAGAATCTTGAAGAAGAACTTTATAAGAAGCCTTGAAACCCTAGCTTGAAGGTAAACGATCAAGAAAACCTTTCTTGAGATTCTTGAATTAGTTTCTTGAAATCTCTATGGCAAAGATTTATGATTTTCATTAGTGATTCACAACTGTATGGAGGAATTTTAGTTGAAAAGAATTGAATTCTTGAAGAAAGACTTACCTTGAAGAAGAATCTTGAAAAAATTGAAAGAATCTTGAATGGAGTCTTCTACTTTGATTTTTCCTTAGGGTTACGGTTTGAGAGAGAAGAGAATGATGAATTAAATGATGAAAATTAGATTGTTTTGAGGCTTGAATTAGTCAAGAAATTTGTTTATGATTTTCTTGGAGGTAAAAAGATAAAAACGACCCTTTTTAATGTTTTCTCGTCAGCTAATTCGTAACAACACTGTATCAGGTTACTAAAATTGTCATAACTTCTTACTCATAAATTGGATTAACGCGAAATTTGTGACGTTGGAAAGTAGATTCAAATATCTCTAATTTAATAGGTTATGAGCCATGTAATTCTTTATATTCTAAGAGATATGGTCGTTTGAGTTGACCAAAGTAGAATCTTACATCAAAACCTAATCGATAAGGAAACTTCAAGAACTCATAAAGAAATTAAATTTCTGAATATTTATGGATAGATTCACAAAAGAAACTCATGATTGGCGTGTGGGTGGACAAACCCAATACTATGGAAGCTTACATACCTCAAAGAACTAGATTCTTGGCAAAATCTTGAATTTCTTGAGCAAACGCTTGAAACTTTGAACTTTTTCTCAACTTGAATCTTCTCTTTAAAACCCTAGATACTTTTGGGGATGAATGAAACTGATTCTAATTATTTTATACCCTTAATTGGGTGTAATTTGTGTTTAGAATAAGTGGGGGTAAGGAACAGACTAAAATACCCCTCCTAGTTTCGGGTAACTTTCCTTAAATAGACAGTCTAACTTCAAAGGGGCATATCTCCCTCGTACAAGCTCAAAAATTAGCAAATTCGATGGCGTTAGAAAGAGGACTCAGAGATCTTTCGTTTGATATCTTATGGGTCTCCTAACTCATCATGTACTGAAAGTTAGGATCGTTTTAAATTGTCCCAAAACTTAAAAGAACTAAGGAATGACTTGAATAAATTATCTATAATTCTTTTTCGAACTCAAGGTGCTATATCTAGTGACCTGACCTTATTACTTAAGAAATTTTAAATTCCTTGATCAAAATCCTACTTACAACGAAGGATGGGTCGAGTCTTAATTCAATAATTTTCTAGGGTGTTACAATGTGTATGTATATATATAATTTACATCTAATAAATAAGATAGTATTTCTTATCTACAATTTTCTATTAGCTATTTATTTTTTCTTAAGTTTTTATTAATTCAAAATAGTTAGGTAATATATATATATATATATATAAAGCAACCAAAGCATCCCATCTTCCACTCCACCCTACACTCTCATAAACACCACCCCATCACCCCTTAAATCTACCACTCCCTCACACCACTACACACCAGAACTCCTCACCCCCTATACATTCCAGCAACACACTCACATAAGAAAAAACTGAACACACTTATGGAAACAGTTCCAAAAAAGAAAAGAAAAAAACAAAGCGGATTTCGAGGTTTGCTTCGTGGTTTCAAATTTGTGGTTTTGGATTATGGTCTTTTCTTTCGTGAATTAAAAGAAACTCATATTAAATTCAATTATTAAAATGTAGGAACCAAAAATTGTTATCTCCAAAGGTAAATAGATTTTTTCTTGCGAATAGGACCTGAATTGAAAGTTGAACATTAAATAAACATGTTTATTCTACTCCCATAAATCATATTTCATTTTTTTGACAGATTCTATTTATTAATAACTAATTTAAATAATATTTGAGTGAGATTTGAGTAAATTTACTAGTTAAAGTATTACATTTTTTAAAGCTACTTCATTTTAATATGATAAAAATTCATCCAATTTGAACTTTGATAAGTAAAAGAAGATTAGAAGGGAAAAAATTATTTCTTGTCTCATATTATTACTTGTATCTTACTTTCTCTCTAAAATCATTCCAATATTTTTATTTTTTTTTTATTTTTTAATTACACCATACAACATCTTTGGAAATTTAGTTGCAATAGTAAGCAACCTATAAATCTCCCTCTTACTATTTCCTTTTAAACTTTCTTTTCTGGTTCAATTTAACCTCCTTTTTTTAAATTAATTTATATGGGTGTGTCCACTGTTTATTTAGGTGAGATAATTGGTTCAAGATTTTGTTTTTTTTTAAATAGGAGTTTGCAATTGAATTAAATATTGTTAGTCCCGAGACAATTAAAACAAAAGGATTTTTAAAGGAAAATAAATGCAGACATGTTTAAAAATGATTTCAATTAAGAATGTTATTACACATTTTTTTAAACACTTAAAGGAAATTCAAGGATGCGGTAACACATCTTGACCAAATTGTCTTAATAATTAATAATTTAAAATAAAATTTATAGATAGAGAAAATTAAGGGATGCATCTGAGAGAAGAAAGTAATTGTACTTCTAAGCTATTGTATGTCAAAATTGAGAATGTAGTTATGCATCCGGTTAAAACCAATAAAATTCATCAATAAAAAAATACGAGCAAATCATGGCATGTAGACACAATTTATCCAAAAATAGTTTTAGTTAAGTATAAGTTAATAAAAGCGACCATGCTACAATCACGAGACTCGAGGGATACTTAATACCTTCCCCTCGATCAAAAAAATTATGAATCCGAATATCTAGTTCGCAGATCATAGTAAAGAGTCAATTCTTTTTTATTACAAATTATAAAATAAAGGCAACTTGAAACAATATAACTCAATTCCAACTGGCGATTCTAAAAAATAAAAATTATTCTTATTCAATACCGTCACTTAAATTAGAAAACCCTTTCGTCGGTCAAAAAAGCAGTGTGACATCTCTGGCGACTTTGCTGGAGAATAACAAGAATTCGAGCTTTGTTATATTGACTTTTACATGATTTTATTATTTTTTGGATATATTGTGTATGATGGTCTAATGTGCTACGTGCTGCTTATCTTGGTTTGATATTGTTGAACTGTATTATAAATTGTCATCTCTCGCGCATCCTGTCAGAGTCTGTGAAAAATAGGACAGTAGGGTATGCATTTATGCATCCCACTTTCATTTGAGATAAAGTGGGAGTGTCTTGATAGTGAAGAATTTTTAGTTACACATGTTAGGCAGTGTTGGATTAGCAATGAAGTCGGAATAGCGATGTTACCGCTAAGTTGCCCCTCCCTAACCTGAGTTGTCCATTCGGATAATCTAGTCTAGAGATTTATCTCCTTCAGGGTTAGTGAAATTGAAACATAAACATGACTACTCCTATCAGGCTCCACTTATTTGCATTATTATTTGTAATTTATTTAGTGACTTAACATATGATCGGGTCCATCTAGGACATGTATCCCTCTTTTATTTGATTATTTAGATCATTTATAAGTGCTATATGAAAACGCATTTAGAAGGTCTTTTAATTTTTTTCCATTTAGGGTGATTACTGAAATGAGTAAAAGAGTTATCTTTTGATTTTTAATAATGATAGGAAGAAAACACTAAATATATTTCTACTTTTAGAAGTTATTATACATTTCATAAAAATGAAATTAAAGATTTTTCACTACTTAACCAAAGTTGCAAATTTTATTTTTATTTTCAATTTCTTTTGTACATTTTATTAAAAAATTCAAAAGATTTCTCTTTCATAATCCTTGAAAAATAATGCATTTGTCAAGTCAAGTTTTAACATCTTAATTTTTCTTATTGTTCAAATTGGACGAACTACGCACACTTGATTCTCACCTCAATGACATACGTAGGCAGCCCTCCTCGGGTTCGGCGATCATTACTCAAAAATTTCATAAAATTAAAATAAATTATTTTTTATTAATAAATATCAAAAAATAATAATCATTCCTTGATCAAGAAAAACAAAACAAAATGTTTATTTCTTGTAACAAAAAAAAACACAAAGTTTGTTTATGATCCTAAGTTACATAATTTTTGCTTTGACAAGATACGTAGACATCCTTATTTTGAGATTCGGTCGAATCAAGAAAAAATCTAAAAAGTCATCATCACAAAAATTGGGAAAAAAATATGTTTTTTTATTCAAGGTTCAAATAAAAATATTTCTCTTCCCTATTTTTAAAATCTAAGAAAATAAAAATTGTTTAGGGTACGATATTCTTTAGAAGCATTTTTTAAAATAAAAAATAATTAAAAAATCTTTACTTGGTTGGTAACAACATATTTAGGTGTATGCATAAAGAAAAAAAGTGTTAAACTATTTAGCAAGACAGATCAACTTTATTATGACCTATAGCCTTGTTTTGTGAACAAGTGAAGATAATAGAGACAGGGAAATTTTTTGTGTATTTCTTCATCAATAATTACATAGATTTATACATGTAGCATAAGGACTAGAATGCAACAAATGTAAGGACTATTTACAATTTATTAAAAAAATGATGTAACAAACTCTTAACTAATTCTATACACATCATCGTGTGCTAGAAGATGCCTATTTGTTTCTTTGTGTGTGCTTGTATTTGGGCTGAACGGAGTATTGAGCAGAAAGCCGAAATTGATTAATCCCAAAGTTTAATTTTATCACAGTGGACCAAACCATTTACTCCTTTCAGACAGTCTTGTATGGTCTAGAAGGTTCATCATCTTTGTCTCTTTCATCTCTTCCTTTTCTATTCTTCGTATCAATGGAGGAAGAAAGTTTCTCTCCAACATCTTTTGGTACCTCTTGATGTATTTATGTAATACTTGAGAAATTGTCTTGCTTAAAGTTAAGACTAAAATAAATTTCAACTCATGTTTCATGTGCATTGTTTGGTGACCTTTAGATGTAAAATTTAATGGCATGACTTTGTTGTTTAGAACATGTCCCGAATATTGGTTGAGGTAAAATTTTGAGCAATATGTAACTCGAGAAAGGATTATAGGCTTTCTTTGTTTTGATTATTCATTTCAAGCCTACCAAATGACATGTTATCCATAGAGCTCTTAGTTCGAGCCTTAAACCTTTTTATTTGAATAACCACATCTTACCATATATCCTTTTGAGTGCATAAATATACGATTCATTGATCCCATCTCTTTGAGCGCATTATCAATTATTTAGACAGTGTCAAAGATCTAAGTTGGGTAACAAAGTGAAAAGGTCAAATATGTAAGTCCAAAAAAATGAAAAAGAACAACTAAAAAAAATGAAAAAAAACTCCAATGGAAAGGAGAGAAAATGAGAAAAAAAAGAGAAAGAAAATAATGAGGAGAAACTTTCAAGAAAACAATGGTCAAATTTAAAAATGAAAAAAACATTGAGAACATTGTGCAAACAAGAAATAGTCACTTTATCCCAAATGAGTATCCTATCTTTTCCTAAGCCTACATCTAATAACAAGTCATATTTTACCACATTTTTGGTGTACTCACATTAATAGATACTTACATGAGCGCCAAACATATGGTATCTCAATCTCGTACATTGAACATATTTCTGAGTGTGAGTGACATTCAAAAATGCCCTATGATCTAAATTATTCTATAGTGTGTGAAAAAAGACTTTATTCGCGGTAAGGGCACTTGAAACATGAGGATATGAATACTTTTAATTCTTGAATTGATGCAAGATGAAAAGATTTTGTAAATACTTAAGTACGTTTGAGGTACTATTTCAAAATATAGGGGTTACTCAAAGTTGACCTCAAATTTGTTAGAAATTAGTTGAAGGTAATTCATATGCATAATACTAAGTGTTGGTACTAACTAAAATCAAGACATTGCCAACCATGAACTGGTTCCTTTCTCAAAAGTTGTCTTTTGTAGAAAAAAACCAAGAAAAGAAAAAATAATTTTTGATTTATATGAACTACGTTTGATCTGATTCTTGCTATACAAGATACGTAGAAAGTCCTACAATGTGGGCTTGGTCTCAAGAAATAAAATGTAATATCCTTGAAAGAATGAAATTGGATCATTCTTTTAAAAAATAATTTTAAAAAATGATCAATTAAAAAGAGTTTCAAAGTTCCTCAATTTCAAAACTGGGCATATTTTTATTTCTTAAAACAATTCACCCACATTTAAAACCTTCTCTATAATGTATCTTTATTGTTGCTTTTATATTGAAATGAGTTGAGTACTTCTGAGTTTGAGTATCTTTGAGTATGTTTAAGTATCCATGAGTTGAGTTAAGTTGAGATGAGGTGAGTATGTTCTTCCTTCTTATTAGTTCAAGCTTATGTCTGTGCCTTAGAGTTCCCTTAGCATGCTCGTATCCATGTACTGACTCTGTTTGGCCTGCATCATTCATGATGCAGATATAGGTAACAAGCGTCACCAATAGGCAATCCGTTGATACCATTTCCTATTCCAAAGTTTCTTTGGTGAGCCTTTTTTATTCGGAGGGTTCCACATTTGCTTTTAGTCATATTAGGATCTCGTGGGTCTTGTCCTAACTTCAATCATAGTTGTTAGAGGCTTCATAGATAGATTGTATTGTTTTGAGGAGTCTTTTCATCTCCATTGTTAAATGTTTAAGACTTGAGTAGCCTCTTCTGGCCAGTTGAATTGTTTCTTTGAAATATTTTGAGTTATCTATTTTGCGACATTGAGTTAATCCTTTACTTTTGAGTTCATTTATTGTCTAGTAAGTCTTTTGCTGAGAGTTGAGCCAGGCCAAGGGTTTGCTTAGGTCCAATAATAGTTCTCCAGTGCCAGTTATTTCCAGGGTGTAGGCTCGGGGTGTGACAAACTTGGTATCAGAGAATTGAGTTTAAGAGTCCTAGGATGTCTATGAAGCCATGTATGTAGAGTTTTTTTTATTGGTGTGAACTGCGCCACATCTATAATTAGGAGGCTACAACATTTAGGAAATATCTCACTTCTTTCATACGCTTTTCGTGCGATAGAGTTCAACTCTATAAAATTTTCTTTCTAATTTGTGCTTGCGCAAATCTATCAAATCATGCCTCCATGAAGAGCTGTTCGAGGTCATCCTGCTAGGAGGAATGTTGGTCCTCAAGATCAAGGGGTCCCCAATGCACAAGAAGTACAACCCCAAGGAGAGGACACTAATGTTGAGTTTTGGGATGCTATCATGATGTTGAGTCATGTTGTGACCAACCAAGCTAGGCAACAGAGAGGTAATCAAAAGGTTGTGGATGATACATCCAGGATCCGTGAGTTCTTAAGGATGAATACTCTAGATTTCACCGGTTTAAGTGTCACTGATGATCTGAAAAACTTTTTTGAAGATTTGTAGAAAGTATTTGAGGTGATGCATGTTGCAGATGTTGAGTATGTGGAGTTAGTTGCATACTAACTTAAGGGTGTTTCTAGGATCTAGTACAACCAATAGAAGAATAGTAAAGATGAAGGAGCACCAATTGTGAGATCGGCTATGTTTGAAAGTGCCTTTATGGCGTTTCTTTCCCCGTGAGCTCAGAGAGGCAAAGATAAGAGAATTACTCACTCTTAAGCAGGAGTCCATTAGTGTGCATAAATATAGCCTCAATTTCACTCAACTATCTCGTTATGCCTCGGAGATGATTGTTGATATGAGGAGCAAGATAAGGTTGTTTGTGTCTGGGTTGTCTCACTTATAAAGAAAAGAGGGTAAGGCAGTGATGTTGAAAGAGGACATGGACATAGCAAGGCTTATGATCCATGTGAAATGGATTGAGGAATATAAGCTAATAGATAGAGAAGAGTTCTGAAATAGAAAGGCTAAGACTACAGGTAATGAGTCTTGACAATAGAAGACCGAAAATGCAAAATGGCCATCTTTTCAGCAAAACTGAAATAGACCTGCTCCATCATCTGCTAGTGAATTTGCCCCAAAGAACAAAGGTTAGTTAGAAATCAAAATTTGAAGAACATCAGAGCTAGACCTGCCCAGTCTCAAGGTAGTGTGGCACAAGGGGCAAACTGGACTCTTGCATGTGCTAAGTGTGGTAAGAACCACCCAGAAGCGTGTCATGATGGCTCCACTGGTTGCTTCAAGTGTGGTCAGACAAGTCACTTCATGAGAGAATGCCCTAAGAACAGGCTAGGAAATGGTAATGGGAGCAATAAAGCCCAATCTTCTTTAGCAGCTCCGCCAGATAGATCTGCACCTAGAGGAGCTACTTTAAGGACAGGCAGAGAAGCAAACCGTCTGTATGTTATCACCAATCGCCAAAAGCAAGAGAATTCACCTGATATTGTCACTTGTATGATCAAAGTCTTTACTTTTGATGTATATGCATTGCTTGATCCAGGTGCATGTTTATATTTTGTGACTCCATACATTGCTATGAATTTTGATATTCTTCCCAAGCAACTTCTTGAGCCCTTAAGTGTTTCCACACCTTTTTGGTGAGTCTATTCTAGCTGAGAGAGTTTATCATGATTGTACCAAGTCTTTCAATCACAAGAACACTATGGTTGAATTACTCGAGTTAGGTATGGTGGACTTTGATGTTATTCTTGGTATGGAATCGTTTCATGTTTGTTATGCCTTAGTTGATTATAGGACTCGAGTAGTTAAGTTCCAGTTTCCTAATGAGCCAGTTGTTGAGTGAAGGAGTATTGCAGCAGTGCTTAAAGGTTGTTTTATTTCATACCTTAAGGCAAGAAAGTTAGTTCCCAAGGGGTGAATCTATCACTTAGTTCGAGTTAATGACTCTAGTTTTGAGACACCACTTATTCAGTCAGTTCCAGTTATGAGTGAGTTTCCAGAGGTTTTTCTAGATGATCTTCCTGGAGTCCCTCCTAGAGAGAAATAGACTTCAGTATAGATATTCTTTCTGATACTTGACCTATTTCTATTCCTCCATATAAAATGGCTCCCGCTAAGTTGAAAGAGTTAAAAGAGCAGTTGAAAGACCTTCTTGATAAAGGTTTCATTCGACCAAGTGTCTCACCTTAGGACGCTCCAGTTTTATTTGTGAGGAAAAAAAGATGGTTCTCTTAGGATGTGTATTGACTACCGCCAATCGAACAAAGTTACTATAAAGAATAAGTATCCCCTTCAAAAATTGATGATCTTTTTGATTAACTACAGGGTACCACTTATTTTTCTAAGATAGGCCTCAGATTAGGCTATCTTCAATTGAGAGTAAAATAGAGTGATATTCTAAAGACAACTTTGAGGACCCGTTATGGTCATTATTAGTTTCTAGTCATGTCTTTTGGCTTGACTAATGCTCCTGCAGTGTTCATGGACCTTCTGAATAGAGTGTTTAAGTATTATCTTGATATGTTTGTTATCATATTCATTGATGACATTCTTATTTATTCGAGAAATGAGGAGGATCATGCTAGTCATCTCATAGTAGCTCTCCAAACTCTCAGAGATAAAGAGTTGTATGCCAAATTTTATTAAGTGTGAGTTTTGGCTTGAGTCAGTGGTGTTCTTTGGCCACATTTTTTCTATTGATGGGATTCGAGTTGACAATAAAAAGATTGAGGCAGTGCAGAACTAGCCAAGACCCAAATCTCTAATTAATATAAAGAATTTCTTGGGATTGGCTGGTTATTATAGAAGGTTTGTCAAGGGGCTTTCATATATTTCAGCCACGTTGACAAAGTTGACTCTGAAGACAATGAAGTTTTAATGGTCTGAAGCTTATGAAAAAAGCTTTCGGGAATTGAAAACCTGGTTAACTACTTCTCAATGTTAACCCTACTGGAGGGTACACAAGGATTTGTTATGTATGTTGATGCGTCCAAAGTTGTACTTGGTTGTGTATTGATGCTGAATGGAAAGGTTATAACTTATGCCTCCTGACAGCTTAAGATTTACGAGAAGAATTACCCAACCCATGATCTAGAGTTGGTTGTGGTAGTGTTTTCTTTGAAAATATCGTTTCACTATCTCTATGGTGTTCATGTTGATGTGTTCACCAATCACAAGAGTCTTCAATACTTATTCACTTAGAAAGAGCTTAATCTCAGACAGAAAAGGTGGTTGGAGTTACTCCAGGATTATGACATGAGTATTCTCTAACACCCAGGTAAGGATAACGTTGTTTCTGATGCTTTGAGAAGATTGTCTATAGACAGTACTGCCCATGTTGAGGAAGGCAAGAAAGAATTAGCAAGATATATGCACAGACTTGCATGATAGGGTGTCTGGTTGTTGGATTCCAATGAAGGTGGAGTGGTGATGATGAATGGGGCTGAATCATCACCAGTGTTCGAAGTGAAAAAGAAAAAAGACCAAGGCCCTATTTTGCTTGAATTGAAGGCAAATGTTCATAAGCAAAAAGGGATCGCTTTTGAACAAGGTTGAGATAGTGTATTGAGGTATCAAGGTAGATTGTGTGTACCCAAGGTGGATGAGAAAAGTCTATTGATGGAGTAGTATGAAGAGGTCTACTTATGAGTTCGTTGCTAAGTGCTCGAATTACTAACAAGTGAAGGTAGAGGACCAGAGGCCCGGTGCTATGGCTCAGAACATAGATCTTCTGGAATGGAAGTGGGAGATGATTAATATGGATTTCATTACTGGTTTACCGCAGTTTCGCAGGCAGCATGATCGATTTGGGTCATTGTAGATTGGATGAATAAATCAGTCCATTTCTTACCGGTAAAGACTACCTTTTGTGGCAGAAGATTATGTCAGGTTGTTTATTCAAGAGATAGTCAGACTTCATGAAGTTTCGGTGTCTATCATTTCAGACAAATGTGCGCAATTCACCCCACAATTTTGGTAGTCGTTCTAGAAAGGTTTGGGTTTGAAGGTAAATTTAAGTATTGCATTCCATCCTCATTCTAATGGTCAAGAAGAGTGCACAATTCATACTTTAGAGGATATTTTGAGGGCGTGTGTGATCGATTTCAAGGTTAATTGGGATGATCAATGATCTCTCATTACGTTTGCTGAAAACAACATTTATCACTGTAGCATCCAAATGGCTCCTTATGAGGCTCTTTATGGGAGAAGATATAGATATCCTATTAGATGGTTCGAGGTTGGTGAAGTTGGGTTGATAGGGACAGACTTAGTTCATCAAGCTATGGAGAAAGTGAAGATCATTCAAGAGAGGTTGAAAACAACGCAAAGTCATCAGAAATCCTATATTGATGTTAGGAGGAGAGACTTGGAGTTTGAGGTGGATGATTAGGTGTACTTGAAGGTTTCACCCATGAAGGGTGTTATGAGGTTTGGCAAGAAGGGGAAACTTATTCTCCGGTATATTGGTCCATCCGGTATTCCATATTTCAATGTTAAAGAAGTTTATGGGCGATTCTTCACTTATTATACCTACTGAAAATATTGGTTATAAGGACATCCTATAGTATGAGGAGATACCTATTGAAATACATGATCGTCAGGTTCGCACGTTGAGAACCAAGGAGGTTGCATCAATCAAGGTCCTATGGAGGAATCAGTGTTTTGAGGAAGCTACATGGGAGGCTGAGGAGGATATACAGAAGATATACCTACATCTCTTTTCTTCTCGAGAAATTCCAGACCAAGGTAATGACTTTTTGTAAAACACTCTTTAAATTGATATGCTATGTTGTGTTAAATTGTATGTTGGGTGTTTGAGTTGGATGTTAGATGTGTCCACCCTTAGTTCTACTTAGAGAAATCTCATGTGAGGATGAATATTCCCAAGGGGGAGATATTGTAACAACTCGGTCTTACAAAGAGCTAATTTGAGATTTTTGCAAGTTAGACTTCAATTGTGAGTTTTGGGTTAACTTCAAACGACCATAACTTTCACTACAGGTTGAGTTAGGTGGCCCATAAGGGATCAAATGAAAGATTCTGAGTCCTCTTTCCAACACCACAAAGTTTACTAAATTATGAGTTTAGATGAACAAGATATGCCCGTTTGAGTTCAACCTGTGCGATTAAGGAAATACATCTAAATTAAGGAGGGTATTTTTGTTTTTTTCCTTACCCCACTAGCCTAATTCGGTTTTAGTAATATTTTAGGGGGTCTAAACTTAGTTAGATCTGTTTTCACAATTCCTAAACACTCTTAGGATTTTAGACAGCAGCTCAAGAGGAGAAAGAAAGGAGAAGTTCAAGCATTCGTTCAAGGTTCTTGCGATCTTCGAGGAATTTTGCCAAGGATTTGATCCGTACGAGGTATGAAAGCTTTCATAGTGTTATATTCGCTCACCCTCAAGCCAATCATGGAGTTGGGGTGCCCTTCCCTCAATGCACCAGCAGGCCTGGCGTAGGGCGTCAGCAGTGCGTCAGAAACCAGCCCCAGTCAGGGAAGGCCTAGCCCGGCGCGCTTCCCCTATGGCACAAGCATCATGCCACTTTTTCTTCTTCGTTCTAGTTCCGCACTTGTTCCTTTAAGTCGAGCTTTCATTCCGTTCTTAATGCTATCTATTTAAACCTTCATAAATCATCAAGAGTTCATATATATCATGAATCATAATTCTTGAATTCACATTTCAAATTCAAGAAAAGATTTAAAGTCAAGTTTGAGAGAACCTTTCGAGTTATTTTGAGAAGTCTTTTACAAACTTTTGAAACTTTTTTTAAGACTTTAGTACTTGATTATGAGGATGAGGAGAGTTGAGTTTCATTTTTCAAAATTAATATATAGGAACTAAGTATTCCCAAGACTAATGTTTTACATTTAAAATGAGAGGAAACTTTGATTTGCAAATGAGTTTATGAGGAGTTTTTGAGCACTATCATTTTTAAGAGAACCTTTTAAGTAATAATCTCAAAGTTTGAGGATAAGGAAATGTTTTTAAACATATGAGCATGAGTTATTATTAGGAGTAGTATTGAGCACCAATATGGGGATGAGTTCAGACAATTCAAAGTCTTCATAAACCATATATGCCAACAATGGGTAAAAAGGATCATACTTTTTAGATAATTCCTTATTGCTTTTCAAGCATAGCTTAGTGGATCCACTTAGTTAAGGATTTCCCTGGCAAGGTATAGGACAGTTCTAGTAGCATGGGCGAGATGATGTATCATCACATAGCTTATAATGATGGTTGTCGGTTAGGGAAACTCCTAAATAAGAGTAAAAGAGTTATTAATATATTTTTAAATGCATCTGAGTTATTATCTACTGTTTTAAAAGCTTTCTTTATAATTCTTCTTTATTGTTGCTTTTATATTGAACTGAGTTGAGTACTTCTGAGTTTGAGTATCTTTGAGTTGAGTTGAGTTGAGATAAGGTGAGTATGTTCTTTCTTTTTATCAGTTCAAGCTTATGTCTGCGCTTTACAGTCCCCTCACATGCTCTTACATTCCATGTACTGATGCCATTTCGCCTGCATATTTCATGATGTAGAGGGTCATCAACAAGCCTTTGTTTATACCACTTGCAGTTTCAGAGTTTCTTTAGTGAGCCTCCTTGCTTCGGAGGGTTCCACATGTGTTTTTCATCGTGTTTAGGATGTCGTGGGTCTTGGCCCAACTTCAATCATAGTTGTTAGAGGCTTCATAGATAGACAATTGTGTTTGGAGGTGTCTTTTCATTTCCATTGTTAAATATTTAAGACTTGAGTTTCCTCTTCTAGCCAGTTAAATGTTTCCTTTAAAATATTTAGTGTTATCTATTTTGTGACATTGAGTTAAACCTTTACTTCTGACATTCATTTATCGTCGAGTAAGTCTTGTGGTGAGAGTTGAGCCACACTAAGGGTCTGTTTGGGGCCAACAATCGTTCTCAAGTGCTATTTACATCTAGGATGTAGGCTTGTGATATCAGTATAGCAAGGCCCTCCTGGATATTGGGGACATTACCAGGACCCTCTTGGATAATCGGACAAAGTATAGCAAGGACCCTTCTGGATAATGGGACTAGCAGGACCCTCATGGATAATGGGACATAGTATAGCAATGGCCCTCCTGGTTAATTGGACACTTGCATGACCCTCCTTGATAATAGGACAAGCAGGAGCCTCCTAGATAATGGGACGTAGTATAGTAAGTGCCCTCCTGGATAATGGGACTAGCAGTACCCTCTTGGATAATAGGATGTAGTATAGCAGGACCCTCTTGGATAATGGGGCTAGCAGGAATAATTTAATTTAACTGGATCATCATGAGGAATGGAGTTGGTTTAAACATTCAGAAGCCATCTGAAGAATACATCACAACAAAGCTTGAGTTATTCAAAGCCTGGATTCAAAACTAAACACTATCTTTATTGTTCTTGCAAAATTTTCTTTATTATAAATTGGGCAAAATTTTGTTTTATTACTTTTATTTGTTTTAATTTAAAAAATACGCTTGTAGAATAAGGTCAATCCATATTTCAAGATCACGATCTTATCCGAAAAGGGGAAACTTTTAAGCTCATTTTTTTTATTGAAGTAGCAACATCTCACCTAAGAACAAGTTCAATTTTTTATTGGAGTTATGAAGGCTATTGTTAATATATTATCATCAAGGAAAAATATGTTGTCTTTATCAACTTTATCTTGTAATTCATCCTTCAATAACGTCCTTCATAATTTCAAGTTTAATAATCTTTAATTGTAGCTGCTAATATTATTGACACAATTTATTTTGTGTAGTATTCTAATATATACATTGATTACTAACTAGTTATCTAGTTTTAAATTGAGATATAGCAGTTGTCATCCTTGTATCTCAGAGAAGTTATTCTGCATAAAGTGGCCCCAGTTTTCATCGAAGTGAATTTAAATATGCTTGCCTACTACCTAGTTATTTTTAAGATTTTATTGACCTTAATAAATAGAAACAACAATGACAATGCCTCAATTTGAAGTTAGTCTGAGTCGGTGATATGAATCATCACTATCTGATGGTTTATTTCCCAGTAATTGAAACAATTCTTTTGTTGCTCCTTTATTTCAATACTACTTGATTTGCATGTATTAATTGGTGTATGCAACCAACTATGTTGAACTCTATTTGACATTCAAACTTTTTGTTTGTATTCTCTCAGGTTAATTTACATTGATTTTTTTGTTTAAAATGGTAATAGCTACACTAGAAATAATGTGACAGATTAATGCTTAAAGCATTATTAGATGTAGGCTTACAAAATTTATTTAAACAAATTTCTGATAAAAGAATATATCTTATATCTTTTGCAAATATGGAATAGTTCACTTAATAAGTTAGGGAAAAAGAAGACTTAGAAACATGATGTTGACAAGTCTATTTTCACTTTTCTATTTTTAGGTGAACAATTGATATGTTTTGATATAGATGTTACATTTGTTGAGGAGTTGTGTAAATTATACAATTAATTATACTCTTTTATCATAGTTTTGTCTATGAGATTTTAAGGACCATAAAGTTGGTCGCAAATGTGTATTAGGACGGGGGGTGACCAATTTTTTCCTTATTGGCTTTTAGCAAAGGAAGCTATTAGGACGGGAGGCGACCAATTTTTTTCCGTCGTAATTACTTATTTGGGATCGGTATTTAACTTTTACGGACCAAATTTTCCTTCTTTGGAGATTTTTTTCTTGTAGTGACACCATAATCCCATGATATGTTCAGCTATCCATTCAAACTAATATTTATTCAGAGATAACGACTATTCAGTTAGTTGCTGAAATCAGTGTGCATAAAGGCTTCACAAATGTTGTTATTGAGACTGATTCAACCATTGCTAGACTGATCATGATACAAGAGGTGTCTTCACCTTGGGCTGTTAATACAATAGTCAGGAAAATTATTACATTGTTGAGGGATAAAAAAAAATTGACTTTCTCATGTGTACAAGGAAGGAAATGTTGTGAAAGATAGCCTAGCTAATTATGCCATTGATGAGGAGATTTCTAGGACTTTTGAGGAGTTCCACCCTGAAATCACGAAAGTATCAAGACAAGGTGGAACATGCTTACATGAATAGGCAGAATCAGTGGAAAAATGAATTTGAGGCAACTCTAACAATCTCCACCTTGCCACAAATTTAATATATGCTTTTCATTACCATAAAATCTCCGAAGGGCAATAAAGTGTTGTAAACACCAGCTACGTTCAAAAAATATTTGAACTTAGCAATGGGAAGCTACTAGTAAGCATACCTGCAGGATTCTCCAAAGTGTGTACTTTCTTGACTACAATCTCTTCCTTAGTCTGATATAATGACATTTCACACTAATATGCTTAGTCTTGGAATGATATGCATCATTCTTCGTTAGATGTATTGCACTTTGACTATTTGAAAATACAATAGTAGTATCTTGTAAAACACCAAGCTAAAGAATAAGACAACACAACCATGTAACCTCCTTCACCCCTTCAGTAGCTACAACATAATCTTCTTCTGTAGTGGATAGAGGAGCAATGGATTGCAAAGATGCTTTCCAATTGATAGAACTAGAACATAAAGTGAAGATATATCCGGACATAGATCTGCGCCTATCAAGATCACCACCTTAATCGAAATCAAGAAACCCAACAACATCATTAGATATCACCTTGTTCTTTTCAACAACCAAGCCATGATTGACTGTACCTTTCATGTATCCAAAAATCCACTTCATTGCATCCCAATGATACTTGCTAAGATTGTGCATATACCGACTCACCATACTCACTGTGTATTCAAGATCGGGTCTAGTGCAAACCATGGCATACATAAGAATATCAACTGCACTAGAGTAGGTAATGTTAGACATCATTTCAAGCTCTTCACCTGTTTTCGGACAAAATTGAGAAGATATCTTGCAGTGAGGTGCTAGAGGAGTTGAGAAAGGCTTGCTCTTACTCATGTTGAACTTGTCAAGGATCTTCCCAATGTATTTTTTTATGATACAAGTATAACTTTCGAGCTTGTCGTTCTCTATGAATCTCCATTTCAGAATATTCTTTGTTGCACCAAGGTTCTTAATCTCAAACGCATTACAAAGTTGAGACTTTAACTTGTTGATCAAATACATGTCTTTTGAAGCAATCAACATGTCCTCCACATACAAGAACAACTACATAAATTACCCATTTGAAGACTGTTGAAAGTACACATAATTATCATATTGAATTTAGGTGTAGCCTTGACTTACCATAAAACCATAAAATCGCTTGTACCACGGCCTAGGTGCTTGTTTAAGTTCATACAAGGACCTTTTCAGACGACAAACACATTGTTCATTTCCATGAACAACAAAACCCTCATGTTGCTTCATATAAATTTCTTCCTCCAATTCTCCGTGTAGAAAAATAGTTTTAACATTTAATTGCTCCGATTCCAAATCAAATAGTGCAACAAAGGAAAGAAATCCTCTAATGGAAGAATGATGAACTATTGGAGAAAAAAATTCATTAAAGTCAATACCTTCCTTTTGAGCAAAGCCTTGGACAACTAAACGAGCTTTCCATCTTGCATAGTTAACCCCATGAATTCCATCTTTTTCATTTGTAGATCCATTTGCAGCCTAGTGAACGAAGACGTTTAGGAAGCTCACATAAATCCCATTTTCTATTCTTATGAAGACTTTCAAGTTCTTCTTGCATTGCTATCAACCACTTTCATGAATTAGAACTAGTGATTGCCTCTCAATATAAAGTAGGTTCAACTCCTTAAGAAATCTCTTGTGCAATTGTTAGTGCATAGGCAATCAGACCATCATTATCACCATATTTGTTGTGTTTTCTAATAACTCTCCTTGGTTTATTATGAGCAATAGAAGAATCATCAACAAATTGTGGCTCAACGGGACGGGTGGTACTGGAATCTTGTTCATCAACACGAGTATCATTGTTTGACTGTGGAGCTGTAGAAGAGATAAGATCAAACTTATGAGATTCAGTTAACACTTGTAACTCCACCTTCTCATTGGTACCTTGTTGATCACCTATACCAGAAGATAATACATACTGCTCTTTTCCAGAATACAACAATGCATTTTCATTAAAAGTAATGTCTCTACTCAAAATGATTTTTCTCAAATCAGGGGACCATAAATGATACATTTTTTATTCAGATGCATAGCCACGAAATAAGCATTTAACAACTCTAGGAGATAACTTCCCATCAATAACATGGGCAAAACCAGGGTATCCAAATAATTTTAAATTTGAGAAATTGATGAGTCCGAGATTTGGACTCATTTAGGGCTTTATTTATAATGATTAAGTATCCTCAAATTCTTATTTTGTGCCAACAACTGATGTAAAACCCTTGATCTTCAGATATATGGATTCAGGAACAAAGTTAGGACAGAAATGGGCAACAAAGATAACACGAGCGTAAAAGAGAAAGGAANGACTCATTTAGGGCTTTATTTATAATGATTAAGTATCCTCAAATTCTTATTTTGTGCCAACAACTGATGTAAAACCCTTGATCTTCAGATATATGGATTCAGGAACAAAGTTAGGACAGAAATGGGCTACAAAGATAACACGAGCGTAAAAGAGAAGGGAAAAACAAGCCTGATGATCGCTGATGTCACTCGACGACTCGCCAAGTTTCCACTCTACCGCCTAAAGTTACAGAACGTTGAGGATGGATTAGGAGTGGTTTCAGTGAGCAGCAGTTCCACTCGGCGCACTGCCGATCGCATCGGCGATGGATGACAAGGTCACTAAAAGTACTGATGGAGATCCAGATAAGTATTGACGGGCTAGATGAAATGGAAAAGGGCGCATCGTGGAATGAGACGGCGATCCCAATCTGTCTCACCTAAAATTACAGTGGTTGGACTAAGAAGAGGTAAAAAATGAAGGCGAGACGAAGAAAAATCGGCAAAGCCTTACTTACCTCACCGATTGGTCCCGAACAACCACACATCAGACTTGCATGAATTGATTTTTGGAAGAGAGAGAAGGCATTCAAAAATGTGAGGAACAAAAGATTGAGAGCAAAAACACTACCATTGTGGATTTCAAGTGATTTTAGCTAGGTTTCCCATTTGAATTTTGTAATAGAGAATATTTTAGTAAATTTTAACTTTCAAATTTCATTTACTCAGCTATTGAAAACATGGCAAGTATTGAATTTCATCTTTTCACTATGATTGGCTAAAACCCTAACCTTGGGGATTTGACAATGTGACTAATTGTTGAATTTTACTAAATGGGTGTTATTGATAAGTTATTTTTGGTGTTAATCTGAAGTGGGTCTAAATTATTATGGTGGTTTAATTTTCGTATTGCATATTTAGTGTGATCGATTTCAGAGTTTTGTGCTTGCTCGAGAGAGAAGTACAGAACCAACATAGTAATTTGACATCCTTAGTAGTGGGTCTTGAAGGTTTCAGCTTGAGAAAGTGAAATCCAAGAACTAGCCTTTGTATCTGGCTTCAGAGAGTGGATTTGATGAGAACGTGGGCTGGTCATCTCATAGATCGTATTGAGGTTCGAGAGAACTCAACACAAATAAGGTATTTGTTCGAGAGAAAGTTGCCTTACTTATAGTCCACTTTACCCGTGGCGAATTAGCATTATCGATAATGAGATACACCCATTAAGTTGAATTCGACAATTGGTTAGTCAATCCCCTAAGTGTTTTTTAGTTATCTGATTGTTTCTTGTTGATAATTTGAAGTGGGTTGGTAACAACATCCTGAATTTTGACTGTGAAACTCTTAAGTGTTGTATTGCTCAGCTGCAAAGGTCATTGTCATACTTTCATATTTGAATTCAAAGAAAGCTACTCTTTGTGGGATCGACCACAACTCAGTTGGTTGGATTATATACTAACTAACGATTGTCGACACTTAGAATTAGATGAAGTGTCTTTGAAACATTAATCAAAATGGCGCCGCTGCCAGGGAGTAGCTTAATTTAGAGTTGTTTTATCAAAGATTTTATTTGCGAATTTGTTGGTTGTAGTTGAATCGGCTTTGACTGCATTGTGTAGTGTTGGTTGGACTAAATAGAAGTAAAAATGAGTGAGAAAGAGGTGAATGATAGCCAAGCAGGTCATCGGGATGGTATCGATGATATCAATAGTGTTTACAACCCATCACAACCAGGTGAAATGGGTTCAATTTGCCTACCATAAACTTAGGGGAATGCAATATTTGAGGTCACTAGCAAGACTCTTCATCTCATCCAAATGAGAGTACTCTATGGAGGGCTAGATCACGAATACCCACATGAGCATGTATAAAATTTTATAGAGGTGTGCAGCCCGTTTTCATTCAAGAATGTGTCACAAGAGTCAATCCGGCTTAGGTTATTTCCACTATCTTTGACGGGGAGGCTAGCAAGTGGTTGGCCGAGTTACCAAACAACTCCATCACATTATGAGAGGAGTTGATTATAGCATTCAATGTGAGATTCTTTCCCCCATCAAGGATGATGAAACTTAGAAATGACATTCAAGGTTTCAAGCATTGGGAGGGTGAACTCATCTATGAAACGTGGGTGAGTTTTAAGAAACTCTTACTCAAATGCCCAACTCACGGGCTACCAAACGATTTGCTACTCCAATATCTTTACCGGAGTCTTGATTCGGTTAATAAAGGAGTGGCTGATCAATTGGTACGAAAAGGAATAATGTTGCAATCATTTGAGGTGGCTTCATTTCTTCTTGATGACATGACAAAAATAAATCAATCTTGGTACACTCAAGAGGATCAAGTCTCTCCTTTTTGTTTTAGAATGACACAAGAACAACTTGATAAGGAAAGAGAAAGGGATGAAAACATCAAGAAGATATTGACCCAAATGGAGCTATTACAAGAGCATATGATGGAGAATGTGGGAAATCCCAAGGGTAGAAGTGGAGTTTTTAGAGTTGAGGAGGGTTCTTCCTCAGGTTATTCAAAACCGGGGGATAATCAAGGCTGGAACTCCAAGAGATATGAGGAGGGTTTCCACCCACGCTATTTACCGCGAGGTGGAAATTAAGGTTGAAACTATCACAAGGGGGATGAGCAAATAAGATACTATCAAGATTGGGCTGAGCAAAGTGATTATTGGAAAAGGGAGGATGACCATGAAGAGGACCACACTCACTCGAGTGAGAGCCAAAAATCAAAATGGAGTGCAAGTAGTCCCCGGGTGAATGATTTGTTGTCACGCATCCTTGATAAAGTTGAAGGTTTGGATGATTTGGTGAAAGGGATGAAAGTTGAATCTTTATCATTGAACAATAAAGTGAACTCTCACGCAGATGCAATCAAGATACTTGAAGGTCAGTTGAGTTTACTTTCAGCACAATTGAAACCAAAAATCATAATGGAAGATGATGATAGAGGGCTGGTTGTGGTTACTGAAATGACCCAAAAAGTTCTTAAAAATGTGTTTCGGAAGTTACCGGAAACTTGTTTAGCTATATCAAAAAAAATCTGTTTCGTTTTTTGAAAATTCAACTTCATATTCTTGTTTAGGGGGTCAAATTGAGTGGGAAATGGGTCTAACCCAAATTTTAGAGCAACCGTATCAAAATCCGAAATTTCCAAGTGAAGCCTTTTTCGAGGGTCTACTTTGGAGGGTCATATCTCCTAGAAAACAAATAATTGGGTGGTCCATAACATATCCATGGAAATCCCTTTGAATTAGCTACCTAACGCACTTCGTTTCACCTCATTCGGAGTTCGGACGAAAAAGTTATGCCCATTTTCGTAAAATCTGTCCGGCAGGAAATGCAAATTTCCAGTGACCGAAATTACTATTCACCCGCCTCATTTTTTTTTCTAAGTGTTGGACCATTTTTCCAAAGGGCATATGTTATTTCCTATATACCATTAGTTCAATTCCCATCTCTAAAACATTTTCCAAAACACCTCTCCCATACTTAGA